>NW_007578672.1:126660-178962 GCF_000690725.1 Stegastes partitus | reverse complement strand
CTTAAAAGATCATATTATGTGCTTTATGTAAAGACTTAATCTGAGAAGTCACTACTCACTCCTAGACTGCTAAATTATTGCAGTAAAGAACACAATAATTAGCTCTGACATGTCGTAACAAAGGGGAGCACAGTGGTAAAGTAGTGACCGCTGTGCTTCACAACAGGGGCTGAGGCTTTTCTGTGTGGAGTTTGCATGTTCTGCCTGTGCCTGGGTGCTCCAAAGACTAGCGGTCAACTACAGAGTCTAAATTGTCCAGTAGGTGTGAATGTGAGCGTGCACGCTTGCCTGTCTCTTTGTGTTAGCCTTGAGATGGACTGGTGCTGCGTTCAGGGTCTACCCTGCCTCTCACCCAATGTTAGCTTGGAAAGGCTCCAGCACAAGCAAATTATACTTACAAACAATAAATGTACTTTCCATCACTACACACATGCTGCATTTTTGGCACATTAAAAACAGACTGTCATGACTACAGCTTTTCGTTAGTAAATTAGGGAAATGAAAGACTCCTGACACACTGTCTTTCTGTTCCACTAAGAGTTACCGGTGTGGTACTTTGGTAGAATCCACAGATTATTCTGCATGAGCAAAAACAATTAATTTTACAGACAACATACTGTTTTTTTTTATCCTTCTCACTAAAATGTGACAAGCTAGGGCTACAGCTCCTCCCTTGAAGAATCACGAGTCGAACACAACACGACAACTCGGAACAGAAAAAGCTTACAATGTGGTGAAACGTATCATTAAAATGCAGCATCACGTCAATCCAACCACATTGAAAGCTGCTTCGTGCAACTCTAGCTTTTTGTGTGTATACGCTCTCTGGCACACTGAGCGATCAAACCCAGCGTTGTTTTGATAGCTCACAGGTGAGACGTCTTGCTCTTGTTTAACGGGTAGGAATTTAAAGCGTAACTTTGGTTTGCTAATGTGAAGCTACAGTGAGATTTGTCTCAGTGAAAGGGTGCATACCAACATGTAGTATTTCCTTACACCAGCCGTTGCACAAATTGTTATCTCATGAGAAGACAAAATAGTCAAAAAAAAGAAAATGAATCGTGTAAAATGTGGGGCACTGGGTGCAGGCAGAAGTATGAGCTCAGAGCAGAGAGCAAAGTCTGACACTTCGTAAAGTGCCAGTGGGAGTCAGACAATTAGGATGGAAGTAAGGGCTGCAGAAGAGGCCAGGCATGAGTCAGGCAGTAGCCTTTGGTGAGAGGAAATTGACAGAGAGGGCGGAATAGAGTGGGAAGAATTGGATTGGTGAAAAAAGCCTGTGCACGTGTCTGTATGTATGTGTGTGTGTGTGGGAAGGCGGTAATAATGAGAACAGGGGAGGCCGCGGTTCACACAAGGAAGTGCCATCCCACTCTCCAGGCTCGCAGCTACAAAGGTAAAGGAGCCGAATGAGGAGCAGAGAGCAAACAGCAGTGTGTAACAGCAAGAGTGTGTTTTATGGGGAGGCCTCGGTGTAATTACTCAGAGATTAGTGCTTCAGTTTTCTGACTGATTAAACCTGTTCCCTGAATCATTACAGGACATGAATGGGAGCAGTGAACAGGAGAGGCAAGAGAGAAACAAGAGAAGATGATAGAGGAACAGAAGAAAGCTAAGACTGTGAACTCGTTTTACAATTCACTAAAGTTACTTTCTGCAGTATTCACCATGCGCTTCAAAACCAAGGAGGGCCAAAGGTGGCATCTTTAAAGACCTTGTTTTGTCTGGTTTATAGTCCAAAACCTCTTTAAAAACAGCAGCAAACCTTCAGAGGTGTGACTCAGCAAAGTGTCTGGCATTTTTTGCATTATAAATTACTTTGAATTAAATTATACTTTTTTCCTGCTTTTAATCCAGTGGTGGGTTTGAAAAGTGAGTTATGTTTAAAGAAAATCAACAAAATTACACAATTTATCAGAACCAGAAACTGTAACAGAAAGAATCATTGAATTTTAAAGGGTTTTTGAACTCATCACGTGACTTGCCATTACATCAGTAAAATTAGATAAATCCATCCATCCATCATCTATACACCATTTAATCCTCACTAGGGTCACGGGGGGCTGGAGCCTATCTCAGCTAAATTAAATAAATCTAAGCCTAAAATTGTGATATTTCATTGAACTCACATCTCAAAAAAAGAAAATGTCAAAAATTAACACTTTAATCTGACCAGATTTTGCAAAAATAAATAAAATAAGTGTGTGCTCTTCAATACAACTAAGAAGCTATGATTGACTGTGACAAATAATTTAAAATGTTTAATAGTTTTTGACTTAACTGGGTTGAACTGCAGGCTGTGCTTACACCGAGCATATAGGAGACAAGCATAGAATCAAATTTAAAATGAAAGCAGTAAAATATCTTAAATATGTAGAGTTTTTTTAATAGCACCAGTGAGCACTTGAAAAAAAAAGTTGTTTATGTTATTCCTTTTTTCTTTTTTTTAATTTTTGTAAAATAAATACAGAAGAAAAAACATATTTATATTTTCTCTTTTAGGATTAATGGCACTGTTACTGTGTCATACGGCACAAAAGTCATTTTTGAGCCTCTCTACCTGTAGCCATGGTTGTGCTGTTTCCATAGAGGTGAAGGACTTTATATTGCAGTGAAAAATGAGCATACAGTGAGCAAAAACATGTGACAGGAGCAAAAAAACAGCCAGACATTGCTTGGAGTTCAGAAGTTTAAGTAATACATACCCCCATTAAAGAAACATATTTATGGTTTGATCATGACGTCAGACCATTCATGTTTCCTCACCTGCTGCCTGAACCCTCCTCCTGATCACCAGATTCACCTGGCCGTTGCGTGCCGCCCCGTGCATCAGGTCAATAACATATCTGTGTGGCTTCCCCATCACCGGGATCCCGTCCACAAACAGCAGCTCATCACCGGGCCGCAACCTTCCATCTAGATCTGCTGGACTCTTCTCGATGATCGCCCCGATTAAGATCTGTTATCAAACAGACTGTTGTTATACACAGGAAGCAGGAGTAACAAGTGGTTTCCAGATGTTGGCTATCATGTCACATGCAGTGTGTGTTAAGGTGGTTGTTATTCTGTTACATCAATAGCTCAATAATGTGACTGAAATGTTGTTGTGTTACTGTAACAAACAGCAGAAAACACCAAAGCAGCCAGAGCCAGCACTCTCTCAGGGGTCACGGGTCAGGGTTAGGTGTTCAGTGTGTGTGTAGTGGGTTAGAGAGGAGAAGATGACAGGGTTCCACGCCCATCGCCATACGAGCCTTCTCACGCGTCTCCGGACTCACAGGCTGCCCGGCCTCATCACCACCCAGCACCCGGAAACCAAACCCGGACTTCTGTCTGCGCAGGTGAACCTCGATGTCTTGGAACTCTGTTCCTGAAGCAAAACGCAAGAAAAAGAATGAACGTCTTGTCCTGTTTGGAGCTGAAGAACAGTTTGTTTCCTTGAAGTGGCCCACCAGAGATTATGTGTTTACCTGAAGAGTCCACAGAAAAAACAGTCCTTGGCTGGCCGGGTTCTGGATAGAAAGAGACAGAAAGCCCCCATAAACAATGCAAAATGTACAAACATTGCTCATATGCAGACATGCACACAAAGGTGGACAGGCACAGCAGCAAACACAGACGCTCCCATAAAGGCCAGAACAAGGCAGGAAGGCTCTGGCTCAGCATTAATGTCACTGCAGAATTTCAGCATCATCCATAAACGTCAGGAAGTGCTTACAGCATGTAATATACCCGTCGCTTATTTACAGCGTGAGGTGGGATGCGAGCACTGATCTGCAATCAGGGGTTCAGACAACGCCATGATCTGCGAGTAGCGAAATGAAGCCAACTACAGACGATGGGCTGCGGATGAAAAATTGATTCCAATTGTAACAGTTTTAATCATAGCGAACACTCTGCTGGGACTCAGCAGGAATGATGAGAAAAGAAAATAATGACAAGAGGACTTACACAGCTGTAACCACAGTCATCAAGTACAGTTCATACAGGGACACAGGCGTGTAACCAAGTTGTATTTACTCATTTATAATCAGTCTTTTAGGCAATTAACCCTCTGAAGTCGGAAACTTGTCAGCAAGTTTAAAAAGCGTGCTATCTTTATAAAGAAATGCCAAATTGCACCATTTATTAAAACCAGAAAGTGGAAAAACAGAGATAATAGTCAGATTTTTAGCTTTCTGGAATTCCTTGAATCTCCTTGTGATGCACAGTTCTGTTGGGAAAAATAGCCACATCTAAGCTTAAATCATGAAATCAAAATCACTTCAAAATCTACAAAAAACAAACACAACAAAAACAGTTTTCACCACATTCTGTAAAGAACAAAACATTCTCTGTTCCTTGGTGCGACTATGAAGGCACAATCAGCCAGAGACTATTTAGCTGAACTAGTCCTCAACGGTATTCATCCCCTTCCATTAAAGAAAAGGCAAATTTCACAAAAGTCACTCAAATAACTAGAAACTGAAAAAAGTAGTAATAAATAAAAAAATACTAAATTATAATTTAGTGAAATAAGATATTGCTGTTGAATTGTGGGTGAAAAGAATAATTAAAAAAACCAAAACCAAATACAAACCCAGACAAATTAGAGCACTTTGCTGATGAGCAGTGGACCAAAACCAGAATACCTGTCAACAGGTGCAGAAGTCTGACAGAGGTACAGAAAACACTTGATGCAGTGATTGGCTCAAAGGGTTGTTCAACAAAATATTAGTTTACGGTCCCATCATGCTTCTTTGCTTGTTGTTGTTTTTTTTCTTTAAAAAAAAAACAAACAAAAAAAAACTGTTGAACCACAATTCAAAAGCAATGTCATGATTTTTATTATTTTTTAAAATTTATTATTACTTTTGTCAATTTCAACTTATTTCAGCTGTTTTTCCTTCTTTAAGGTGTGAATGCATTTAAGGACGACTGTGGGTTGAACTGCAGACTGTGTTTACACAGAGCAAAGAACAGATGAGTGATAAAAATAAATGTTATTCGTAAAATATCTAATGTAATGTGAGAGTCATCATTTCCCCCAGTGTTGGTAACACCCGTGGACACTTGGAAACATGTTGTCTATGTTAGAGTTTTTTTCAAGTATTTTTTAAAATAAACAATTAATGAAATTTAACCAGCTCCCCCTTCAAAAAAAAACAACAACGTCCATGCTATAATAACTGTGTCATACTGCACAAAAGCCATATACAAGCTTTTTGTACTTCTAGCCATGGTTGTGCTGTTTCCATAGATGAAAAATGAGCCCACAGTGAGTAAAAATGTAGCAGGTGCAGAAGAACACCCAGAAACATCTTGGGGTTAAGAAGACTAAAACGCAATAAATGATACTAATAAATAATGATATAATTTCTCCACCTCAAAGTCAATTTAACGGCTGAGCTTTCAGTCATTTCACATAAACACCAGAGGTACACTGGTCAATTGCCAAGATTTGTAGATGCTCATTTTCCTGTTTTGAAAGGCTGTTTTGTCCATGTTGGCTTAAAAAAAAAAAAAAAAAAAAAACCCTCATTGCAAGTGTATCTGTGTGTGATGTTTCAATCTACATGATTTTCATCAAAGACACAATAAAACCCACACAAACACTAAACCCCGAGCGGTCTCCAGCCAGGCAGATTGTTTTGGTCTTATTTGCTCAGGATTTAAGACATCTGTTTTGTAAATGTCTGCTTCCAAAACATTGGAAGAGAAAAGAATAGAACTGTTTCATGGCTCTGACAAAATACATTTTTAAAACCAGCAACCTCTCTCTAGAAACAGGGCTCCCGTTGCTCTGTCTAATCCACAGCATCAGCAGTCTGATTTGGGACTTTAATGTGAGTAACTGAGAAGAAACACTGCAGAGTTTGGGTGGCCTGACCCTTTAACTTGATCTGTTTACATAATTGCTGGCATTAATTTATTAAGGGTCAACGGAAACTAAATTTAACCAGCACTGGCAGAGTCTGCACACAGCGAATGCCGGGAGGCAAATAGTGTGGGGTTGTACTGCTGCATGAAAGGTCACACCCTACTTCACCGACACCAGTGAGAGGGGCAAATGGAGCATTGCTAAAATCTGTCCGTGCCTTTTCCCTGCTGAGCCTCAGCGGACCCAACCCCTGACCTTTACTGAAAAGAAGGCAGCAGCGAATTCAACACTGATCACTGATTTCTCACCGCTGGAGAGACCAGAGTTTGTGAGAGACGCAGAAAGACAAAGAAGGTTTGATAAGGAGGCTTTCTGACAGCCACGTCCTCTTGAGTAACAGGTGCCTTATATAAGAATGATCACCATCAAATCTTTACTATCTCACGTTAGCAGAGGCTACCTCAAAGGAACCAGAGGGAAGATAATTACCATGCGACTCCGTGCAAGCACAAAAGACTACTATCTTTAATAATAGTCAGAGCAACTTCAATGCAACAGGGTTGTAAGCACTGCTGAGGACGCCGAGGTTCCGTCTTCACTATATATTTGTCTGCATGTGAATTTAGAGGTTTTATGCAAGACGTAATTAATTCAGTTAAAAGCTTCCTTATTTTGGGGATTTGACAGGATGATTGCAGTTTTAATTGAGTTTCAGAGCGCATATGTTTAATTTAACTACTTTTAGGCAGGGTCTTATTTACTGTTTACACTCAGGCAATTCTGTCAGTATTTTCTGTTAATTAAAAGGTTTTAGGAACTTGTCGAAAATAAAAATGATTCTCATAAAAGCTTACACCCTGCTAGTATTTTTATTACAATGTGTGAGCTGGACTAATTTTAGATTGATAAATAAACAACTGACAAGAATTCAGTGAGAGCTGAATGGGTTTGACATCATAAAGGGCACACAAAAGATGGATGTAGCCACAACGACGTCACTGCTTGGTTTGTGGACTACAGGTTTGAGGCCTTGAGTTTGGAATTTGGCAGTTGCCATCAAGCAAGATGAGGATCTGACAGAGGGCAGAACGATGAAGCAGCAACTTGTCATTCATAAGGTAGCCGAGCCCTAAATCGTACCCTGCTCTCTGAGCTATTTTACTCTAAAGAAGAGCCTCATTTACAAAATGAACATCATCCTGTATTAAGGGAGCCATAAAACTAGCGATTAAGACCATAAAGTAATTCAGAAAATGTTTACTGAGATAAAAAGAGAAACGAGAAGTAGGGTCATTTTCCCATAGACCTTTGGACAGTGTTGTTTTTGCAACCAGTGGAGTCTCCCCCTGCTGGTCATGGAAAAGAATGCAGGTTTAACACACTTGTGTATTACTTTACTTTCCAGACCCGGAGGGTGCATCTGTCTTTAATATATAGTATGTGTTTGGGAAATCATTACACCTAGGACATTGTATAGGGAGATAACATTTAAAGTTATAGTGTACCCCTCAGAAATCTAAAACCCATTGGCGGGCTCGAAAGGCATTTGTATATCTTCAAAATATCACCAAAATGACATCAGGAGTTTCCAATAGCCCTTGAACTACTTATCTATGGCAGGCTGTTTGATCAGAAAACTTCCCCAAAGCTAAGCTTAAAATTGTGATATGTCATCAAAGTCATCAATTATTCTGCATATCTCATTTAAAATTTTACCCCTAATAGATTCTCAAAAAAATAAATAAATAAATATCCGCACTCTTTGGTACAACCATAAAGCCATCACTGAATCATCTGTGAGCTACAGTCAGGGAAAAAAGTTCAAAGACTTTTGAGTTAAACTGCAGAATGTGTTTACATGGAGAAGAGAGGAGACAAGTGTGGAAATGAATTAAAAATGTAAGTTGTGAAATATTTATTAATTTATTAATATTTCTAAATTAATATTTGTTAAAATTATTAAAGAAATTCATAGTAAGAGCCATCATATAACTTTTTAATGCTGCACAAAAGCCATTTAAAAAATTCTATCTCCTTCTCACTGTGCTGTTTCCATAAAGGTGCAGGACTTTATAATGCAGCGAACAACGAGCCCACAGTGAGTGAAAATGTGACAGGAGCACAAGTAACCAGAAACAATTTGGGTTTCAGAGAAAGTTATCAATAATACATGAAAAATGTAATTGACCATCATGATACGGAAAAAAAATGTAAAGACCTACTTATTCTAATTTCCTAAATTGAGCATATTTTGCTGACATGCATATTAAAATCACGTATACTCGTTTTTTTCATCATATTCCCACAGGGCACAAGTGTGATGATGCATCCTGATGATATCATAAGAAGAAAATCTGTCTTTTTGACATTTGACAACCCAGAAAACGGTAATATTGCTGCACTGAAGCATTATGTCCCTGTAGTAAAAAGATCAGCTGCTGTGTGGAGTGTTTATTCATGAACGCATCTCAGTTTATGATACGAGCTGGCAGAATGTCAATGTCTGGATGTAAAGATCCTTTGAGGTAGTATAAAAAAAAATCAGGCAATGGGAGGTTTTCATTTGTGTTGGCTTGTGTGAGCATTTAAGGAGGGAAGATCAAAAGAGATAATATGAGTAATTAGTTGCTACAAATGCTAATGGGGCAAGATATCTGCAAAGCCTCTGATGATTGTTTAAAGCTGAGGTATTTGTGCTGAGAATTCAGCAGCAGATCTTTCAGTTTGATAGAAAGAGGTCAGCTAATTTCAGCAAACTTTTTAGTTTTTTTTTTTTTGTGGAACAGCAAAATGAATCTCCTTTGTGTCTGTTTATGAGGAAAAAAAAAAGAGAACAAGTGATGAATCTTCATAACTCCACCTTCCTGTGTGGAGTCTGTCTTGCTTCATTGCAAGAGAGGAGTGTGTTTTCACAGCGCTACAGCTGCAGTATCAGCACTGGTACTTACGCCTACTCTCATAGATAGCCCTGGACTTCTCATAAAGGTCATAAGGGTCAGGTTTAGCCAGGGCCAAGGCCTCGGAGGCTGAGTCTGGGACTGAGGCCCTGTGAAGATGGTGTGTTGGGAAGGGGGCGCTGTGGGTTATAACGGGAGCCGACAGGCTGGTCTGAGCGGGGCTGCTCTGGCCCTGCTGGGACTCCCACTGCTCCAGAACCTGCAAAGCACAGCGGCATGAGGGGTCAGTATTTTCCTTTGCAGCTTTCCCATCCTGACGCTCGACTTTAGCTCGGCAACCATGGTGACAACACTAAAAATCCAAACACAATTTGCTTGACTGAGGTTTGACTGTTCGCTAAACCCCGCCTCACTGTGTTCAAGTGATTAAAAATGTCAAGTTTGCACTCTCACACAGCACATGAAGTTTACAGTGATCAGGCAAAACATAAAACAAACTCCTGATTTCTTTCCAAAAGTATCAAAGAACACTAGTTTTTGTCTGAATTTATTAGGTTTGCTGCTGATTATCAGAAAAAAGGATTCAAATACACAAATGGGGCCACAAACATGACAAACTGGAAAACGGCTGACACTTGTCTTTAGCTTTGCCAAAATGGTAGCTATCAGCTGGTGATTTGTGTAGCTGCTCAGAGTGGAGCTGGTTCGTCCTGGCATCATAGTTTAAATGTTTTGTGTTCTTGAATGGTTTCAAAGTTGACTAATTTATGCATTAAATTCTATCAATCTTCACTTTTACAAGGAAAAATGGACAAAAATAATTATAAATAATCAATGAGTTTGGAAAATGTGACCCTGTTTCACACAAGTGTATCTGGAGTTGCTTAAACTGCACAGATTCACCTTTTCTCCAGTACTTTTTAAACCTAACCATTAACGCTACAGATCGGCAGCTAATGTTAAGCACATAAACATAGAGTTTTATGTGTTCCTCACGTTTGTGCTTCTATTTTTGGTTCTGGTGAGGAGGGAAAACAAAAGACCCTCTTTAGATACTGAGTATAACTGTAATTAGTGACCTGTTTTCACACTTCAGCCTGTGGAGAATCCAGAGCTTGACAGGTCTGCTGTGCCGAGACACAGTTCATAAAACTCACTGTTTGGAGGCGGTGTTGAGCCAACTGTCAATTCAAGCAGACAGTTAGTGAGGTTAGTAGTCGAAAAAAGAAAAACACTTCCAGCTATGTCTGTTTACAGTGTTCATCAAGGATGTGTGTAGAGAGGAGACATGTAGAAGGATGTGAGAAGGGAAGTCAATCTGGTGCATTATTAGTTAAGAGAAGAAATTAGTCGGTCAGAGATGAGGCTACTCTGTATTTCAAAGGTTTGCTATTCAATACCTAATTTGCATTGAGTTCATCCAACAACACATTAGGAAGTGTGCTGCCAAGTGTTTGAGGTGACACCGGCAGTTTTGACAACACCAGTCAGTCAGAGCGTCGGCCTTGATGTGCCAGTCATGGCACGACACTAAGCCGATAGCCAAGATGACATGTTGACATGTCACAAAGTGTGAGAGAAGGATCTGAAGGGAGCGACAGGCTTTTTGATATAGATGGTGAGACTGGATGCATATGCTTCACTTTAATATTGAGAAATACAGGGCATCTGGTTCAAGATGTACCCAGAATAAATATCAGCTCCATAAAAGCGCTGGGCAGGAATGGAAAGTGTTTCCACTCTTTGTGGTTTCAGTCGTGTCTGCTATTGATGTGAAGCACGTCTGCACAGGGCAGGCTGCTGAGACTGGGGACCTTGTTAAGGATGGGCGTAGACTACTGCATCCTGATCTCTCTTTCACTCTGTCTCTTTCTGTCTGTGATTAAGACTGTTGAAGAAGCTCTCTCTGCCGATGATCTAGTTGGTCACATGTACAGAGAACACTGCAGGCTGGCTGAATAAAAACACCTGCTGCAACATGGAGTAGCTGTTACCTACAGTATCGGCTGGATTCAACAGACAAATCTCAATAAGCTCATTTGCAAACAAAACTCTGGGGAGCTTCGGGCTGAGCCTGAGCCAGACTGTAGGTCGATATGACAATTAGGCGATGCTCCGTTCTTCTCTTATTAGTCAAATTCCTCCATATTTCATTCTCTGAGCTGAGAAAGTCTTCCTGTAACGAATGATTCCCAATTAAACTGAGACTGAACTCTGGTGTGTGGGGGGTTCAGCAGCTGGGAGAGGAGGGCAGGTCAGGGTGGGGCATCCAACAAATGAACACTGGGGGGTAGAAAGAGATGGCGAACAGACGAGACAAGAGAGAGAGAGAGGCTCGGCATGCTGACTGCTGCTTTATGATGTTCAAAGCTTAGAGCTTAGAATTACAATTATTCTGAGAGAGATGGGGGAGATTGATTATGTCGAGAGGGAGTGGAAATGATGAACAATGAAGGGATTTCAGGGGACAAAGTGTCTTAAGAGCTACACGGCGGAGGTTTTCCTCTGTTGTTAGTGGGGATCTGGAATGGGGACAACATGAGCCGAGGACAGCGGCTGGTCAGAGAATCGCTGGGAGGATGCTGAGGCATGAAATGGATTTTACACACACAGTTGCACAGAGAAAAACAAAGGAAGATGCAGAGAAACACATGTGTGCAGGCATGTGAGTGTGAGAGAAACACACAGGAACAAGTGAATCTGATCTAAGAGGTGGGCAGAGCTGTTAGTGGACGGCATCATGAAGGCAGTGGAAGCAGCAGGAGAAGCTGAACTTTGCGGAGATACCACATGAAGGTTTTTGCTTTAATGTGCAAGAAAGAAAGAAAGCAATACAGATAAGGTGAATGACAAATGACCATGGGGCAAATGGATGGTATGAAAGTGCAGAAAAGCTTTTTAAAAAAAATCTGAATGGGCAAATGTTGGAAATGAAGATAAAAGAGGGATGAAATATATCTGGGCCATGCCAAAGCAGCCTGATCACAGATGGATAGCAGCGCTATAGATGTAGCATAATAGCATAATGCAAATGCCCCGAGTGTAAATTACCCTGATGGCACAGAATCAGGCTATAAATCAAGTCTGACTTGCTGGATCAAAGTCTAGCAATGTTATGAGTGGGCCACTTGGACCTTTTGCCATCTCATAACAATAAAGAAGGGCTGAATATCAAAGGCGAGCTGTTGTAAAAGCCACTGACTTATAGTGAGCCATCAGTAGAGTTAGTACGGCAAAGGAAGGGGGAGGAAAGTCACTTCTAAGTTGTACAAATATGTACAAAACAAGATTAGAATCATTCCGATTAGCACATAGAGTATGCACACTGCAGCCACTGGTACTAAAGTGAGAATCTACTGTATACTAATGATTAGAAAGCTGAAATGAGGGCAGCCCAGATTTCTGAGGCTGATGCATGTTACCTGCTTAGGGGTCTTCCAGGGTGAATAGTGACCTGTAATGTTGAGAGAACAAAAAAAAAATGTTTTAGACTGAAAAAGATGGAAAAGAACTGAACATGTGATGTAAGGGCTGTTTTTTGTTGTTGTTTTTTAGCCATGAAAGCCATTTTCTGGTTATAGTTCATGATAACAAAATAAAGAAAACATCAAAATTACACACAAACCAAATGAGGATAATAATGTGACACGATGACAGGGTTTGTGAATGGAAGAAAGGACAAAAAAAGAGAGAAATAAACAGGATAAAAGCACGAAGCAGAAGATGGTAAATAAATATCTACATGTCTCCGAGTTGCTGTAAAGGTACAGTAAAATTAAAACTAGTAATAAATGATTCCTGGTTTGACTGAGGGATATCAGCGGAAAATCAATTAGCATAAAAAAAAGCATTAAACAAATATTATCATGTTGAACCTGCATTAATAGATTTCTGGTTACTTGGGAAGCAAACTGTAAACACAACACTCACATTTTAACACCTTATCTATTACCTATCAAATACTCCCAAAAGAAACACCTTTAGTCTCTTTAACTGCTAAATGCTCCACTGTGAGCAGGTTGTGTACTGAGGTGATCTGTATAAAAACCAAAAAACAGCTGCCTGATGCTGGAAACAGTGCTGATGGGGGGCATGAAGTCAAAACAATGAGCTAAAAGATGCTAAAATTCCCCGTAAAGGTGAAGGGAACTACAGAGTTGAGCGAAAATCACAACAAGCAACCCTTTTCACATACAAGCAGCCATGTGGGCTGTGGTTAATGAAAGGAAAGCAACCTTTCAGAACCCCTGGGTGACTCTAAAAAACCAGCATCTCAGACCAAAACAAACACCTTTCCATTGCCTTCACTTTCATTTACAACCAGAATAGGTGTTTACACGACATATATAGCTACAACCATTAGCCCACACTAGCATAACAAACTGTATGTTCACTTCACCTCCCTTTCTGCTCCGGTTTTTGTGTGTCTGTTTCTACACAACGGACATGGAGTAGCAAAAAGAGCCTCAAATCAGCTGCAGAGGCTTTAACACAGAGCTGGAATTAAACAAAACAGACAATTAAACATAAATTATGTAAATAACATGAATCCAAAGAATTTTAAAATATAGCTTGTTAGGGCTCTGGCTGATTGCTTTTTTGCTTTTCCAGTGAAGCGCAGGAGGTCATTCGGTCTGTTTGTCAGTGCAGTGATGGCTAATGGTTTCAATGGGAGGAATTCACATGCACATTGCCAAACATATAGAACAGAGTTTGTTTAAAATCTTACATATTAGATCAATAAGTTCTTCCATCAATCATCAACACACCTCAGTACTTCATCAAGCACCCCATAGGACTAGCATTCTGTAACTATTTCTGAATACATCATTGATCTGTCAAGGTCCTCAGCAAGGAAAAGGCTGTGGAATGCTTGCACCTCACAATAAAGTGGTTTCAGTTTGTAATACAGTGCAGCAAGGGAAAGGGCACACATCCTTCTTTGACTTTCCAATTCATCTTGGTTTGACCTTTAAAAAGGTACTCCACACATTTCTGCTGCTTACAACATTGTTCAAGCACAACAACCAGAAATCTATCTTGTGCGATGAAAGAAAACAATCAGTAAAAAAGCGCAGCGGCATAGCTGACATGCATATGTGCATTCACGCACGCAGTAATGAAGCACTGTTCCTTTAGTCGGGTTCACAGGAGCATGTGAAAGAGGTGCATGCTCTATCTTCCTGATTCAATTTCTCTCCTTCTTGTCTTTCAAGTGCTGCCACCGTCTCGCCTCTGGGAAGCTACAACCATATGCAAATGGAGGGATCAAATTATGGGGTGACTGCTCGAATTATGCGCCAGCCTTCCTAGTCTCGGCCTGGCGAGGCTCCAATCGCACTGTAAAAACCTCCGACTCACTGAGCCGCCAGTGGAACGTAGACGACGTGGAAATTAACAAAAGCCACATAAAGAAGGTTTCTCGGAGCTTCTCTTGGTCAAAATACGGCAAGTAAGTTTTTCTTGAAATATAGAAACAAAACAGTTGCAGCAGCTTATCTAAAACTCAATACCAATTTCACTTTCAATGCACATGGGAATATTTTATCAGACCGAAACACGAAAGATTATTGAGAAGCACGATAACTGCAAGGGGCAGAGAGGATTTTTTTCTTTTTTCCTTTCCAAGGAAGGTCAATCAATGAAAAGCTTTCCAGAATATCTAAGTCTGAGCCAGTGTGAAGGACACAGTGAGCGAAGGAGGCAACAGCACAGAGGAGTGGGTGACAGAACCTGAGCTGAGCCGGACAGACAGAAGGGAGGGGCGCGACCAGGCATCACTGACCGAGGTGATCCGCAGGGTAAAGTCGCTGTTAACTCAGGCATACCAGACATTTAGTTGGACGTGGGTGTCAGATTGCCCTGTGGCTTAAAGTTGGGTGAGCGACAGAGAGGAAAGACAGGGAGAAAGAAAGAGAGAGAGAGGGTGAAAGGAGCTGTCTGTGGTGCTGAAAGCTCCTGGACCGAATGCTAATCAGAGCTGTCGGCCCGGCAGCAGGAATCTACATGAACCCTGCGGCGTCCGAGTCAACTTCTGAGCTAACCAGCGTCCCGTCCTGCTGTAAGGTGCAATCTTTTCCGATGCCTGCAAGACCAGTTTAACAACCAGTAATGAGGAATGTCTCTCTTTCTCAAGTTTCATAATGAGAGATTTTTGTGCGTGCAATGTGCATACATGTTCCACCCTCCCCCCCCTACTCCAGCCCTGGCACAGCTTCAGGTAATAATAAATGAGACCGGTTGAAGCTGTGCCTCGTTTTCACTTTCTGGTTTCTGGTAAAAACGCCAATTAAAGAGTTTGGAATTGGAAAGGGTTCCAGAGATGCTGGAGATTTCTGGCAAAGAATTCACAGAAAGCACTAGTTTTCAAAAGCACTGAATTATATCTGGCATGTGGGCTCATATTAAAATCTACTGTGTCAGAGTAGGCTTCTTATGGAGAAAAACCCAAAGCTGCCTGAATGCCATAAAACAAACAACAAAAGTTACTGGGGGCTGTAAGTGTTAATGTGTGCTCAGACAAAATGAATTTGGGGCAAATCAGTGAAAAGATGGGATTAACCCCTTTAACATTTACCACATTTCTGTTTTGACTGAAAAAACACAGGCGCCATTGTGCTATTTCACTGGCATCTTCAGGGGTTAAATGGAAATTTATCAGGAGCAGCACAAACTGACACAAAGATGCATCTGCACAAGCTTCAACCTGAGCAACAAAAAAGAAGTGTGTGTATCCCAAGGCTTTATAAATCTGCATACGGTGACAATAGGGATGGAGAAAACTGGAGGTGAGAAAAAAAACAAAACAGAAAAAGTCGGCAGTGAATTCAATGTGTTCAGATCAAATCAGTTCCTGGCTTCTCATCGTTACATGTTTTAATACATCGAATAAAGCCACGTGAGGGAAGAAAAAAAAACAACAACAAACATCTGAAAACACACAAAACTGCCAGAGGTGCACGCACATCCGACAGACGGCTGCATTAACAACAACAAAACCCAGATCTATTTAATTTTACAATGAGAGGCTAACACTAGCCCTTCAGTTATTTAAATGAGGCGACACTAGAATGGATGGTAGCGTGTGTGAATCTTTTGGCCCTCTATGAATATGCATCTCCAGCTCTCCAAGGAGGGCTGGCAGCTCCACATAACAGCCGCGGCAGAAAACGGATTCTATCCACCTTCTATTGAAATGCCCGTTCCATGTTCGCCCGATGTTCTCAGAAATCAGCCTCATTGTAGCCGCGTGTGAAAACAAATTATTTGAAAGATGCACGGTTGAATATGCATGATATTAAAGCTCAAAACAGCACAATTTATTTAACCACGCTCATGCAATCACTGGGTAATCACTCCATCCCATTAAAACCCAAATAGGAGTGCCTGATTTGTTTAAGAGGCAACCAAGGTTAGTGATTCCACTCCTCCCACACACAGGGAGGTGATGCACACTGCACAACTTTTAGCTCTGTGATCTAATTTTGATGGCAGCAAGGCTAGTTTTTTGTTCAGTTTTGTTTAACCCTTTCTATTTTGATTATGATCTGACCTCAGCATCTTGCCCCTCCACACTCAGAGCCCCTGGCCGTCTTCCCAGGGGCTCATGGGACTGGATATTGATCCCTGGCGTGCACCTCAGCGGTCTTGGAAGTGGTAGGGACAGAGCTGCAAGTGTGAACATGGCTGACAGTCTGTGGTCTACTGGCAGAGAGCCGAACTCATCACTCTCTTGCTCTTTCCTCTCCTTCCCTTTCTCTCTTTTGTTTCCAACTATTCTATCTTGTACACACACAGCCGATGAATCACTGTCTAGTTACACACCGATTCCCTGGGAGGCTGGAGGAGGCTCAGTGAATCAAACCCTCCTTCTTTTCTTTTTCTCTACAAAGCAGACCTTCACCTGAGGTCTGCATGGTTTCTGAAGCCGCCTCGGGTCGCGTCGGGTGAAAGGTCGAACGGAGCAGCTGATTCATAATGTACAGTTTACCCATGGTAGTACTCGAAAGGGGAGTTTATGTAAGTGCGCGGAGGCTTGTGTGCAGAAGCCCGCCTTGGGATGCGAGCGAAGGAGACGAGGAAAGTGTGTGTGTGTCTCGGCTGTCGTGTAGGTGTGCACACAACCTGCGTGAATCAAACTGTGTGGCTTTGTGTGAGCGCGTGGGCGGGCGGCGGTGGGGAAGAATGCGGCACGTTAGTGGAAGTTAAACGGTAGAGCGTACATGTGAAATAGCTGAAAGTCTCCGCTGATAATTACAGCCCTGCATCTCTGCTGCTGTTGCAACGAGGACACAGACTTTTAATGGTCTGGATAGCCACTAATGAGGCTGTCTGCCATGCGCACACACACACACACACACACACACACACACACTGGCACAATAATTACTGGTGATGAGAGGCAGAGTGTCCATTTGTTGGGCCAAAACGGCTCGGGAGTCAAACTCGAATTTAAGGGATGACTAAATATCATAACTATATTATGGGCGTGGGCATTTTCAAGGTGATGAGGCTTAATTGACTGGAAGGTTTGATTCTAAATGGCTTCATTTTGGCACGGGGAGTTGGTGGCCGGTGTGCTTATAATGTCTGGCTTTTCATGGTGAGTTTTGTCATGAAAAACAAAACCCACATTATTTAAAACATAATCATATTTAGGGGAGATTACAGATTTACAGAACACAAAATGTTGTCCTTCAAGAAAAATCGTACGACATGTTTCGCTTTCTTGCCAAAAGTTACAAAAGAAAATGGATTTGTATTTATGGGTAATATACAGCTATTGTTAGCAGCCAGCTAGCATAGCTTAGCACCAGGACTGGAAAGTGGGAAAATCGAGTAGTGTGGCTTTCTCAGAACACAACAAAAGACATCACATGCAGCTACAAAGATCGCTAATTAATATAAAGTGGCAAGTGCCAAAAACTGCAGTTCCTAGAATGTCCACTTGAGGCTGGCATCGAAAGCGAGTCAGTCCCCACATACCCCCATGTTTAAATACCCAACTTTACAACAGAAATAAACACATTTAGGGGCTCGTATGAAAAATGGTTTCGGTCTCTTGAGTTAATTTTACGTTTACAACCGCTATACGAGGAGTGAATTTTTTTATGCAAGTCACCCTTTTAAATCATATTTAGTCTTAAAATTATGGATAATTAAGGGTGTGGTTACAGAACAATTCATGGCCCAGAAATATTTGTCTCAGCTCAACTCCTGCTGCACCTCTTTGCTCCTTTATGGATTAGCCAGGAGTTAGGAGGAGTCACACACGGCTAGGATGTCAACAAGCCACCACAATGAGCTTCAAAACTACTCTTTGGAAAACTTATGGCCGCCATCACGGAGGAGTTGTTTATTTTTATTTACAGTCAGTGATTAACATGTTACCTGAAAGTGTAAAAATGAGACACTGTGATTTTTATGAGGGTTTAAGTGCTGATAACTTCCTAAAGTTTCTGCTTGTTTGCCAATAACCACACAGCAATGACAATACTCTATTCAGAAACAACAAAAACTAAAAATCAAAGACTATTGTGATAGTATGATGTCATTTGGTCTGGTTTCAGACACTGAATCACCACCTGCAGTCTGTGATTTCTTCGGCACTCTAAATAAGTCTGCAGTTGCGCCATTACTGCTGACATCTGACATTTGGACAAATCAATGAGAGCAATTCTGACAAGATTAAGAAATGTCATCTGCCTATATAGCCATCTACCTAGCTGGTGTGATATGCACTTTAGAAAAAAGGGTAGCATTTGTTAATGAAATCGATGGAGCTATCCATATTGTAAGACTTACAGAAAGAGCAGCTCTTTCATTGTGCAGCACATTAACTTAACTGCTGCTAGTAACTGCTACCAGAGTTAAATGAAAGCTACGTTGGTAGAATGTATGTTGTGCAAGAAACCAAATAAGACCCCCCAACACAAAACTGGCTAACATAAGCACAACAAATGTACTCAAATTTGCACTCTTATACATCCGATGTGATATGATTCACAGGTGGTCAAAGTCTCTACTTTGCTTAGACTGAAACTGCAGCAAAAGTGCCGCAAATCTCCAGATTTCTGTCCTAAATCTAATGCTTTGGTGTAGAAAGTAAAAAGCAGGATCAGTGACGGCAGAAGGAGTTTCTTTTCTTTCATGATTGTCTCTTTTGTTAGCGGTGATTATGTCTCAAAATGATTGTGGCAATGATTTATCGGTGCAAAAAAAAACCCCAGCACGTGTCCTTTCTGCATTACAACAATAACTCACTGCTGCACTCTTTGGCTTGTTACTGTGTCCATGACAACACCAAGCCAAGCAAGACAGGCCTTGCAGAACGGAGACTATATAGCATGCTGACTTTTTTGTTTTTAATTCTCATTATGCGGCGACATTGTTTTTTTACTGGGCTCCGTCTTGTTCCTACATCACTGAGTCACTTTCCCCCGACTTCCACCTCCTTTCAGCTTCCCTGTACATTGTGTGTGTGTACAGCTAAAACACTGAGCCACAAACAGGATGCGCCGTACGTGTGTGTGCGCGAGAGACCTTTAATTATTGATGAAGCTGAGTCTGTGAACCTTCCTTGCCTCGCTAGTCATTTGTGATCTCTGATGTAGGACATCAGGAGCGTGTTGTCATAGTAACTGCGCCGTAAAATAACAGTGTTGCTGGATTGTGGTTGTGGGAGTTTGTGAAATATGTGGGAGTTAAGAAAACATAAAAGCTGTCAATCCCACCTCTATCTGACTGTGTGTGCGTGCGTGTGTGTGTGTTCTCCCTGAGATCGGATGCAAAGAGGTGGGAGCTCCGTCTGCACGATCATTAAAAAAAAAAAAATCCAGCCATGTAGAAATATGCACACTCGCATACAGACCAGCTTGTGTGATGCTCATTCGATCCTCTGCTTCAGATTGTGTTTTCAGTTAAAGTGATGAGCCGTGTGCCTGCTCCTGAACTGGCAAATATTTGGAGAATGTGCCAGAGACTGAAGCGTGACAGTTGTTTGGTGACAGATATCAGTCAGTTGAGTCTTTCTCGCTCTGTGTTGCGCTGCCTAGTGGCCCTGAACAACAGAAATGGCCAGTTCAATTACACTGTGTGGCCAGTGTCCAGTGGTCCCAAGGTGGAGGCCAGACCGCGGTGTGTTAAGAGGAAGAACATCACTCCGGCAGCATGGTGACAGTTTTATTACGACGGGTAATAGCTTGGCTAAATGTTTGGAGCTTATTGAGGAAGCTGAGTTGAAAAAGAGAATCGACTGCACATCGAGTTCCACAGTAGTTGCTGGGAATCTTAAATCTGTAGCATCTATGTTGGTGACAATAGTGGTTAGGAACACACACATATGTACAACAATAATTCCCTTGTTCATGTCATGAAATTAAACTAATTTAGTGCAACAATTAATTTCTTGTCTCCCTTTAACTTCACTGGTGAAACATGATAATTTCAAAACAAACATCTGAGCATATCCAAACTTGTAGCTCAAACATTTGCCTTTCAAAGCCTGATGGGTTTAAAAAGGCACGTTATTCTTTTTTAAATTGCAAAAATTACACCATTTATTAGAATCGGAAGCTTCAAGCAAAGAAAGAATGTGACAGTTTCTGACAGTCCTCGAGCCCCTCATCTGTCAGGTGCCACATCAGCTAAATGATCCAAATCTAAGCTTAAAATTGTGATATTTCATCAAAATTTATGTATGATTTATTTAAAAACATGCCAACAATGAAACACTTGCACCTGATTCTGTAAAAAATATAAAACTTCTGTGCTCCCCACTACACCCGTGACAAAAATTAGTGACTTAGCTGCGAGCAAAAGTCATGTGACTAAAATTCAGCTACAACGATTTATGACGTTAAATCTTTGTTTTATATTCTAAAAAGGTTTCCTTGAGTTGTCGCTACTTCTAGTCATGGTTGTGCTGTTTCCATAGAGGTGCAGGACTTCATACTGCATTGAAAAATGTGCTCAAAGTGAATAAAAATGTGACAGGAGCAAATAAAAGGCCTGCAAACTGTTTAGAGTTCAGAGGGTTAAACTGATTTGCGTATCCATTTTCACCTCACATCAAGCCAAATCTCTGAATGAAATGAAATGACCCTCACTAAAGGAAAGTGCATTAAGATAAATGCTTGATAGCTGCCTATTAGCATGGAGTTATATACACATGAGCCATTCAGGCGCTTCAACTAGGGGTTAAAGTGCTGACGATGAACCACAGGGTTCTGACAGGAGACTCATTTATTACTTTACCTGTAGGTGGGAGGTCTAATAAAAGCATGAAAAACCCTTTCAAAAAAATATTTCAAAGGAAAAATAATGTCCATCACAATTTTCTGGAGCACAGTGTGACACCTGGGCATACTTTGTTTTGTCTGACTAAACAGTCTGGCGTCAAAAAAGACTATAAAAGGGAGGACAAATGCTCATATTTACAGAAGCGGGGCAGATTTTTATCAATTAGTCTTCAAATTGGTCCGATACAAGCACAGGGTTGAAGGACGTAGTGACTCACAGTGACGCACCACTGTCTATCTGTGCACCCATTTTTGGTATTACGCCTCATTACTCATTAATACTTCCTTGCATGTCTTTATTTTCCCTTTTCAGATCATTTCAAGATGCTTGACGAGGTAAAACCATACTGGATGTCACACAAGAGAAGCAAATGCTAGAAAAAACAACAACAACTCCAAAACAGGAACATAATATTGTGCTTCAGTTCCTACATGAGCAATCTTCTGACCCACTTGGTTCATCTTGTAAACTATTACAGGGGTTCGCTGCTATAAATATGCTCACTTGCTAGCATGCAAACAAAGTCATAAACTTGTCAGTCCTGTTTGGTTGAATGGCAGAGAATTTACCAGCATCACAAGACATCACTGGCTTTGCCGCATCAAAAACAGGTACATATTTATAACTTTGCTCTATTTCTCCTCGTTCCTCTCCATCACTACAAAGAGAGTTGAAAATAAAAATTACAAAGAGTTGATTGTGATGCTTTTCTCCCAGGAGTGTCTGAAGTGTTTGATAATAATTAGCTTTAAGTGTTTTCCTGGTTTAAACTGAAAAATACCCTCAAGATGACATCTAAAACGGCACCTTTCTTTTTTCAGCCTTACTCCTTTCGACACACGTGTGCCATACGTGGTCATGCTACTGTGAGAGGAGGCTGGACGGCGCTGACATTCATCATCCACCTCTCGTACTCACGACTTGTCAAGTCACAAGAAATCAACACCGACAGATGTGACACTGAGCCC
The DNA here is from genome assembly GCF_000690725.1 of Stegastes partitus. Classification (NCBI taxonomy): domain Eukaryota; kingdom Metazoa; phylum Chordata; class Actinopteri; family Pomacentridae; genus Stegastes; species Stegastes partitus. Next base: position 156,937 of record NW_007578672.1, on the reverse strand, counting down.
CGACGTGCTGCAGTGCAGCGGAGCCGAACCACATCCAGATTTAGAATAATGAGATGAAATATAGCATGTAAGTAAGGATGCCATCGCCTTCAGAGGCCGTTTTAGATGGAAGCATTTGTTTCTGCTTTCTAAAGCTCTGCTGCGAGTGCAGAACCCCGGACAGATGGCGGGAGCACTTTACCGTTAGATCGGACAGAGTGTGTTTTTATGTGGGGAGTGTGCCGACAGATTGGAGATTTTTGAGATGGCGGTGCTTTTTTTTTTTGTATCTTCTCTGGCTTAGATAATAATCTTCATTTCCACTCCTAGAACCTTCCCTCTCTTGCTCCTCTCCCAGTGTGTTGGCTCGCTGCTCACTGACAGAAACATGGGCAGCCTAATAAAGAAATAAATGGCAATAAATCTATTCAGAGGGCGCTGCTGACCTTTGTGGGTGAGTCTCAGTGGTGTCTGTGGCACCCAGGCAGTTGGCATTATGATTGGTATGCGACATTACACGACACAAAGGGGGCAAAATACAGAACTACAAATTGGTTGCTCACAAAAGCAACAGCAGGATTGGTTTTCCAATCCAGTTGGCTTCCGGCTCACGCTGCGGAATGAGGGAGTGCTAAAGTTCACGTGTCGTCATTTAGAGGATGCCAAGATAAATCAAGGACAGGTAAACGCAAAGAGAGCAGTCATTTAACAACATTCAACAACAAGGTTCCAAAGACAGATCCTATCTGCTCAGCTGATGAAGAGCCACTGTTGCTGCTTCTAGATTTAATTAAAATCGCGAACGTTTTAATCTTCAGCGTCGGAGCTTTGGCTGAGTCACTGCTGACAGATGCACTACCTCTGCTACTCCATGAGGAGGCAATTTCAGTTTGTAGGCAGATCCCAGCAGGCTTACACTCAGCTTATGTTCCGTCATTTGAGTCACATATACATTTACGGAAGACAAGACTTTCCTCTTCTCCTTTCAGTGTCAAACACATTGCCATTAGCAGAAAGCTGTTTAAAGGTTTGGTGGCTCTGCATTTGCACACACTTGGTGCACAGTGTCTCCGACAATACTGCACACACACACACGCAAAGAGCAGAAAACAGGCAGCTACCTGTTGATTCGGCAAAAAACAACCCTGTGTGTGACTCACGAGCAGAGTGCAGTGCATAATTATGATTGTCAGAGGGGTCTCACATTCTGAAAACACAGGGTTGAAAGCACTTCAGAGCCATTTACCAGTATTTCAAGGAAAAACGGTGCTACTTTTGACACGCTTTGATTCGGGGGCTTTTATTTGGGGCTCACAAAAGACAGTAAAATTCACCATACATATGGGACTGACATGATAAGAAAAAAAAAATCAAAAAGTGACTTTGAAAATACCTTAGCCCTGCGAAAAGCACACACTTCAATCAGACTATATTGTTGACTGCTCTGAGGTATGGCTCAGTGAGCAGAGTGGCATCTACTTAAGTGAAAGAAAGCTGTTCCTGAGTAAAGAGCGAAGAGTAAAGAGGACTAGAAAGGGCACTCGAGAGGAGCTGTGCATCAGTCAGCCATCGCTGTGCACTGCAGGACTGTAGAACAGGTTTCTGCAGCCACTGGACTGGACCACACACACACACATTTAGCTACACCGACAAAAGACGATAGAGATGAATAGGCAGACAGATGCAGCTGGAAGGACGAATACGGTGGAGAGATTCAAGCGCTCGTGCTGAGCTCAGCGATCTTCACCACCATCCCTACCTGCAGCCCCTGCTCTTACCTGTTCCACCCCTCTGAACCACCAGGCTGGTCTCAGCTCCCACGGCACACTCCTTCAGCAGCTCCACCACCTGCGTGTGTGTGAATCCCTGCACCGGCTGCTTGTTAATCTCCACGATCAAGTCGCCCTCGCACAGACCCGGGCAGCCCTGAGGTTCCAGGACTTGCTTAACCCGCTGGCCTGTGGCACTGTCCGCAATCGTGAAGCCAAAACCATCCATGCCCTTCACCATGGTCAGGGTCAGCAGCTCCCCCTGGGTCGCTCCCGACGACGCCATGGAGACGCTGTCGGGGGGCGTGGTGCCGGTGGTGGGGGGAAGCGAGCCGTCTAGGTGGGTGTCACCCGGGTGGGCTGTGAGCAGCTGCTGCTGGGCGTTGACCTGGTCCTGGCTGGGGTCCGTGACGAAGCGCGCCGTGCGGGTGAGATAGTCCAGGTAGTTGTCGTAGCCCGTCCTGCCGTTCACCATGATGGGCCGCTGCTCCATGATGCCCAGTGGGGAGATGATGGTGGTGGTGTTGTTGTTGGAGTTGGCGGCCTCCTCCGGGTCGTAGGGCAAAGGGTAGCCACGACACAACACCAGCGTCACGCTTTGGCCGATGGGCACCGACTGGAAGAGTTTGACCACGTCAGCGTGGGTGGTACCCAGGACGCACACGTCGTTGATGTACACAATGACATCACCTGCAGAGAGAAGGACAGAAAGACACGTAATGGTGAGGTGTAATGGCTGGACCATCAGGAATAATGGCTCAGACATGGGCGGCTGGAAGCGATTAACCTCAAGATCAGGTAATAGGCAGGACCCACGCACAGGCTTTTATTGTGTGGTTTTATACTGTGCTTTAATGGTACATAAAATTACAATTAGAACTAAATTACAGTTAATCAAAATACGAGAAACGCAAGGAGGCAAAGCTGAGCAGCAACTTCTCTTCAATAAGGTCTTTCTAGCTCTGCATCACAACCTTGCTGAACTTGTGTGATTCAATCTATTTATCTAACCGGGGATGCTAACAATGTAATGCATTTTCTTTCCTTTAATGGTTCGGATTTACACAGCCTTTGAAGGACAACATTTTCTCCAAGTGAACAGAAAACAGCTTGTCAGATGACAATATGACACCAAAACAGTTATGGAGGAAAGCAAAAAGCAGAAATGTTGTGGGTGGATGTTATGGATGGATAAACATTCTTTACAATGTATGATATAAAATACATGCACTAATGGACTGTAAACATTTAATGAAAGCTGTTGCTTTGCAAAGAATCTGACAGACAAATTAAACTGTAATTGCAAAGATAGCAGCTACTCCTATTTATGGTACATGGATGAGAAGGTTTTTGTTTCAATGTATTCATTGTGGACCAATAAATGAAACCTTTAAGTGGTTGCACTGAGTTACGAATGCTTATGGAGGAGCAGCTGGTCCAGATTTGATGTTAAGACCCTACACCTGCTCTAATATTCAATCAACAGTACACGATATCATCACTTCCTCTTACAGCCATAAACAATCTCCTCCACAGATGAACCCGACCACAGATAATGTCCTGTCTGCCTTTCAAGTGTAAAACCGTGCGGATGACAAGTGGCTAAAATGTTTGCCTTTTATGGGCCCCGAGTGGGTTTATTTGCCTGCTGCAGTATACGGCACTGTAGATAAAACCTAGCTGACAATTAACTGTTCCCACACAAAAGCACTCCACATCCAGGCTTATCTTTGTCTCAACCGGATTACTAAATATAGTGATTTGTGCTCCACTGTGGAGGCACCATGCGGCTTCTTAAAACTCTGGGCAAGTGGGAACACAAGGCACGATCTATATTAAAGTCTGACAAACAGCATTACCTGGGTTGATAATGAAAACAATTATTTTCTAATTGCAGACATAATTGTCATGCTCTTTGGGGAGAGGGCAGGGTGAGACTGTGCGAAGAGAAAGCGTGCAAAACAAGGATCCACTGTGATTAATAAGCAAAGCGTGTGCATTAGTGATTGCCTCTCACCTTGCTAACTACAAGTTCCATGCTGTCCAATTCTCTTAAAATGTGAGCAGGACACTATAATAGCACTAATGGCTGGGTCAATGACACTTTTTTTAGAGAACAACAAGGCAATTCACATTGATTTCCTGGATTGACTGCTGGAGTGCAGCTGACCCCTTCGTGTCGCGGCGCCCAAGGTAAATGGAAGTTAAGATATCACCGAAATGTTCGCTCTTATTGTAAACTGTGTCGCACGCAAACGCTTTCCAAGTTTTAACGCTCCGCCGGTATTGACGGAGCGAGCTCACACCTCGAGGCAACGTGACATGAGGGACTTTTTAATTAATCCGGGTAAACGTGGCCGACATTTGCCTTGAGCGCCGGTGTCAGAATCAATAGTTGAGCACACTGGCAGAAAACAAATGATGGTGCCGTGACCTCAGAGCACCTTCGCTGTGCCCATGTATCTCATTCTTTCTGATTACAGAGGAAATGCACAGAGGCTGAGAGCAACAACAGAATGCTTTGAGCTGGCAGATAGACACATGATCTGTCATGCATCTAAAGGGTTTAGTTCACAGAGCACACTGCTTTTTGGGCCTCGATTCAGTGACATCAGCTGCTGAAACTTCAGCCAACGTCTCTGTGAACAATGATGGTGAAATGAATTTAAATGATGATGGTCACAGAATTTAATCTACTAATAGACTGCTTTAGATCACTCTTGACGTTTGGGCTCGAAATCCCTTAAAATGATTCAAATGTCACTCATGATTGCAGATCAAAAGTTACTAGTAGTTTTTTCTAGAACCTGTTTGCTTATCATGTTTAATTTAAATGATATGTCTGATTTCAGATCCACCATCTTTTTACCCTCACCCTAACCAGTCGAGGAAGGTGGGCGCCCTCCCTCAACCTGGTTCTGCCAGAGGGTTTCTTTCCTCTTAAAGGGAAGTTTTTTTCTTCCCACTGTCACCAAAGACCTGCTCAAAGAGAATATTTGGGTATCTCTCTGTAATCTAATACTGTAATGTCTTCCCTTTACTGTGCAAAGTACCTGGAGGTGACTTCTTTTGTGAATTGGTGCTGTATAAATTTATATAGCTCCAGCCCCCCCGCGACCCTAGTGAAGATTAAGTGGTGTATAGATAATGGATGGATGGATGGTCTGAAAAGGAGGAATTGAATGCTAGAATGACTGCCCTTATGTTTGTACGTCTCCACCAACCAGTTAAGGTGCAGTTGACGTCCATGTCTGTTCAGACTTGACCTTTCAACCTCCTGGATTTAAAATGCCACCATTTCATCTTTTAACTTTTTAGACATCTGTGTCTAAGTTTGTCACAATTACAGTGCACATTCTTGTGTTTTGTGAGGTTACAATGACCTTTAAAGACCAATTTCTAATCAGTTTATCCTTTAAAGTTTCTGCCAAATCTCAAGAACTTCCCTGAAGGCATTGAAAAAAACATCCTGCATTCACAAGAACGGGACGACTGCACAACCTAAACATGGAATGCTTCTGGCTTCTGCTGTCTTTGGTATGGTGTTTGTAAAACAAAGTTTTAGTTTTAAATTAAGTCAGCTGAAATTTAAAAGACACCTGGAGAGCTTAATTGGCTACCCACTGTAGACCGAGACGATAAACTCCTATCAGCTATTGCTTGGATAAATCCTGTGTATAAGAAAAATCATTTTAATTTCTTTTGGAAAATAGATGGACGAAGGCTGATATGAACTTGAGTTGATGCCTGTTTAAGAAGCTGCTGGTGTTTTTATGCCTCTGTGCTGTTGGAGGCATTGAGTTATTGTCTGTCCACCAGCATGTTTCATTCTCATGAACACAATATGCCTTAAATGTCTTTGGTGAATTTCTTTAACACAAATGTTTGCTTGGATTTAAGGATGAACAGATTAGATTTTGGTCGTTAAATGTCACTTTCACCTCACAAAACCTGTTTTTAGCCATAACTCAACTAAATTTCACACAGTTGTCAACTAGGACACGGGTGTAAACTCCTACTTGAGTGGTTGGTAAAGGCAGTTTAGTAGTTTCAGTTATTCTATGCCTCTCTGGGACTACTGAGAAAGCAACACTAACCACCAAGCTAACCACTGATAACATATGAGCTGTATGTATCCTCCTGGTGACTAATCTGTTCAATTCTCCTGTGAATTTGTGCTCCGCTAAAACAAAAATGTAGTTAATGAAATCACTTCAGCGGGCAAAATGAGAAGTAAATGAAGTCAAGAACCCATTGTTTCAAACATAACTAAGAATTTATGTCTTAAATTAACCTTCACATGTTTAATTAGAATCCTTTTCAGAGGCCTAAATACGTAAATCAATCCAGCATTTCACAAGAAAAAGAAAGTTTTCTGAAAAATAAATCTAATTTTAGGGAGCAAAAGTATTTTTCATTCTATCTCGCTACCTTATTAAACACCTCAAGATCGAATTGTTGATTTTGCAAAAGAGCAATTTCCCATTACCGTGAGCACCACAAATTAGATTCCACTGAAAATTTCTCCAAAAAAACAAAAAAAAACAACTCATGGCTACATACTGATAGCGATGAGAAGAAAAATATGTTATTTTGTAATTTCAGTAAAACAACCCCAAATGAACACACATGGTCATCATGATGATGGATAAAAGGGTAGAAAAATGGATGCATCAACAGAGAGAACAAAGACGAAAAAATAAAATCCCAGCCATCCAACAGGCCTCTCTCCATCCGCCATAAAAGCTCCTGCAGTCCCATGTGTTTTCCAGACCACACTGACCTCACACCACCCTCACTGGGATCAAGGCCTGAGCTCCTCACCGCTTCATCTTTCACCATCCCATCCTCGCATGTTCCTGCTGACATGTATTCATCTTCGTCTAATGGTGAGTTCAAAAGTCTGTCAACACAAGGCGTCTCTGTTTCCCCGCTGAGAGGACGAGGGTGTGATAACGGAGCTGTTTGGACTCTCAGCGGGTTGCTCTCTGGGTGTTTTTGTGTTTCACTGTGCAGCCAAACTGAGTGACATGTAGTCCAAAGTGCATTTTGGCCATTTTGCAAACAAAACTTGTATGATAGTGCATGATGTAACTGACTGTCCACTAAGTAGGCACAGTGGGGCTGTCAAGCTTTGAGAAACATGTTGCAGTAGCAGGCAGGGGGCTGTAGCGAGTAGTTTGCAGGTCTTACATGAGTTTTTCCACCACAACTACTTCAGCTGTTAGCTTGTCTGTCTAACGACTTTACCACAGCGACCTGGCATTACTTCCTGAGGCATTTTCATTGGCTAACTATCTGTTTATGATGACAGGTTACATCGAAAAAAGGTCTGTTCATGGTTGGAACATTAACTGTATACTATTTCCCTCCTGTGCAGAAGGTGGGCTGTTACTATCATCCCGGGACTCTCCTTTTAAACACAAACTTTATCCTCATCTTAAAGCCTTTTCTCTCTTTAAAGTTAAAAATAAAAGAATATTGTCTTAATATCTACAAGCTGCAGCAGATGACCAGTGCTGCCCCTTTATTTCTCTGTCTTCCACATTTCTACAAACAAGATTTTTGGCCTTAACTCGTAGCTTTAGCGTCAGAATCTATTTAAAACCCTATTACAGAGCTTGTTTTAAATGTCAGCTGGAAACCTTGAAAAGTCAGCCACAGACGATGTTTCCAACAATCTCAAGGACCTAACGGTACCTCGGTTAGTGCCGTGTAGTATTTTTTTAACCGCTATTTTTGTCACTGAAGTGTTCTATCACATCTGAGGAGAAAATGATCAGACTCAGTGATCTTCGGTCCACTTGTGAGTTTACTGAGCACCACGCTGAGAATTCAGAAAAATGAGGTGATCTTGAGAGCGGCTGATAAGAAAATGTGGCGCATCATCCCAAATGTCACTTTTTCTGCAGCCCAATGTGCGTCATAGCCCCACTGCTGTGTGATCACCGCCTGACTCGCTTTTAAAGTCGGGAACTGCATGTATGCTAACATCAAAACCCCTTCAAGATCTCTGCTCTGCCAATCCTGTGACCTCGCATGTGGACAGAGCCGCTGTTCATTTTCCACATTGTGATTCCTTTCAACCTTCTGATTATGTGCTAGAGTTACATTTCACAAGTGACTATATACTTTGTGTATATTTTATGTTAGATATGTGTAACTACACAGTTCAAATTGCCTTCATTATATTTCTCCCACACAAGCCAGCGAGTGAGAGTTGTTTTTCCAGCCAGCTTTCATTTGCCTTTTTGTCTGAAATCAACTGTTATTGTTGTGCAGCACAGTAGTGCAGTGGTTGGCACTGTTGAATCACAGCAATAAGGTTCTGGTTTCAAATGTGCTGGCCAGCTGACGCCTTTCTATGAGAAGTTTGTGTGTTCTCCCTGAGCGTGTGTGGGTTTACTGAGGCTGAAATGGCCTTGTAGCTTAAATGGTGATAAACTGGCTGTAGGTGTGTGTAGTTGTCTTAGTTAGCTCTGTGATGGACTGGTGACCTGTCCAGTGTGTATTCACACCTAATATCAGCTGGGATGAGCTCCTGCAGGATGAAATGGATACAGCTAATCGACAGACTGCTCCAAATTCAACCCTTCAAATGCTGATACAATAAATCTTTTGGAAGAACCCACACATGAGTTCTTTGCCATCTTGTGCTTTTGATGAAGAATTTACAGTATAATAAATAATGAGACTGAATCTGTAAAAAAAAAAAAAAAAAAGTCAGTCTTATCCAAACAGAACACGCACTGTAGAACGTATATGGAGTTCAGCAGAATACACCCTCTGGTGCTGAGTGAGTGTTGCAGCAGTGAGACACCCCAGTTTTAAGCATACTGTACCAACAGACCCACTTAATTTTACATTTTAAATGCCTCTGGCACTAAACTAAGCCTGTCATCTTCAAGCTAATGCACTCTGTGCTCTGTATTCTGCAAAAATACCAAAAAAAAAAAAATCATGGATAACAAACCTGAATATTCTCTGGAAAAAAATCTTTTGTATAAAAAACAACTATTGTCTTGACTGCACATAACTGCACTGCATTCTGTCTTGCAATTATACACTGGATTTTGTTTTTTTACTTTTATCCTACACATGCTTTAGTTGTGTAATCAAGCAGTCGAGACAGCCAGATGGGGTCATGAGGAGAAAGCGGCAAAAATCATCTATCTGAAATTGGGAATTTCACACCTCTGCAGGCCTGGGTTTCTTCCGTGTGAGCTCTGAGTTGCTGTGATCGAGCTAGCTCTGTTGCTGCAGAAGTAGGACACAAAGTCTGTGGAGGCAAAGTGGGGGGATGGAGCGAGATAGAAATGGAGATGAGCTGAAGGGAGGAAGCGGTGGGATAGCGGAGAAGTGGGAGGGATTTCGTCGTTATTTCTGGGGAAAGAATGCATATAAAAAAAAAAAAGAGAGGGGAATTCTAAAACAAAGGAGGAGGCTGGGATGAGAAGACAGAAACCCAAAATGCTTTATACGCAGAATTGTCAGGACAAGCTTTATTAGTCACCAAGGGATCTATTTTGGGCCGCTGCACCCACACATTAGTGAAAAAAAATGGGGACATTTATGACCCAGTGTTCTGAAAGAAATCTGTTAAAGCACTAGTAAGTAAGAGCTGTTTTGGAGAGGAGGACGAGAATTACTACAGAGGAAACTCCCGGACCAGCTTTACTTTACGTGTGATAAATGACCACTATGAGCTGTGTATTTGCCCCAGCGTACACAGATAGACACATCATTGCATACCGAGAGCGCCAACAAGCCTGCCGCTTCTATTCCCTTGACCTTTGGTGCAGATGGTTCGTCTCGGTGTGCATGTGCGAGCGCATTTGTGCGTGTGTGCTGCAGTTCCACCCCCATGTGGCCGCAGCCAGGAGTTATGGGGCTCGTAAAGTCCCCTTCATGATTAATGGAAGAACAAAACTCTGCAGTTGGTGCACAGACATGAATACGGAGCTTTACACAATGCAAGTTGGCGAACTGCACCTGCAAACATCAACAAAATGCACTATTTGTTGAAAGATTTCTTTATTTTTTTGGCGTTTTTGTCTTTGTTTAACAGCGACGGTGGAGAGAGAGAGAGAGAAAATGTGGGAGAAGTTGTGCACTCGTGGTCATGACAGGGAGGCTACATATATCTCTGTGTGAACTCAATAGTGTACTGTGTGCGCATTAGGGGACATGGGAAGTGGGATCCGATAACAAGTGGTCACTGGAGACGCATTCTAACGCCGCGCATGAACTGACGTACTTAGAGCTGTCCACTTGTGAATGAATCACCCCATGTTCATGTCATGTGTGAACACTGCAAACAAGAAAGAATGTGGAAAAATGCAGGGTTTAGCCTCGTTTCTTCGGCTCTATGTCGATATATGGATGCTTCACTGCGAGAAGGAACATCACTTATAATCGCAATGTGGCCATTTACAGGAATCTCTGCAAGTATCTGTATCTCAAAGCGTGACAATATTCCAATGCATGTCAGCCATTAGGAATGTGTTTTTAATATGCAAAGATAACTTTTCTCTGTTGAGTGAAGTTTATTGTTCTGTGTGTGTTCGGTGCTTCACACTGCCAGCTATCTCAGGAGACCACCTGGTGAGATAAAGGTAGAGAAATGTTTTTTTTTTCTTTTTTTCCATTTTGTTTGTGAGAGTGGCTCAGTTTGACCGAGTCTCAGGTGGTGTGTCAGACATGCCTGAGGCTTACCTGTGGCCATTTTCCCGTCTGCTGCAGCAGGCCCGTCGGGGATAACACTCTTGACCTGGAGGAATTCATCGGGCTCGTCGCCTCCGATAATAGTGAAGCCGAAGCCCATGTTGCTCTTTTGGAGCGATGTGGACAAGAAACTGCCTTTCAGCTGAGTGGGGTCCCGCGTGAACAGCGGCTTTTCTACAAAGGACACAAACAAACAGGTTAAACAAATGCAAACGCAATTCTCCAAAGGCTTTATAGCAATCACTGAAAGGACCTCAAAGCTGGTGCAGGGCAGTGCTCACAGGGTGGGGGCATGGGTAAAGCGTATCCATTAAGATATGGGTGTAGCCACAGGAAAAAACACTGGCAGGGTATGAATTTCAACAGCGAAAGAGCAAACTCGGACATAGGTGGGGCTGTGGTGCTGAAAGATGCAGGTATGGTTCAATAGATTTGGCAAGGTACAAAGGCAGAATCCCTCCTAGCGCACCCAAACATAGAAAACTATCTGTTCCTCTCCTCCCATGCTGGGATATAGTGGGCAGAGGGGGTGCAGACAGCCTCAGTGGTGCAGTTCTTCAGTCCCGCCAAGGAAGCAGCAAAATTCAGCAAATGTCATGCCGTCAATCAGCTCCCAGAGAAGGTGTTTGGGAGGGTTAGGGAACAACTGGGAGATTTCTGAAGGAGAGAGAGCTGGGAAATGTCTGCAGGAGGAGCGTCGCAAGTAGGAATGAGAGGATCTCAGCCAACAAGCTTAGTCACACTTAGCCAAGTCTCCCATCTTGTCACCTTGGAAAGGAGACATGGCTAGCGAGCTAGTTTACATCCTTTTGTTTGGCGTCACTGGTCCAGACTGAGACTGAGTGATTACCCTCCCGCCTGCTTATGCCCGGTGATAATACAGGTCATAGTGCACGGCCGCCGCACAAATCCTTCAGCTGCCTCGAGGGAGAAGCTTGCTTGCGAGTTAGCATGCTTACAGTAAGTCAAAACGAGCGCAGGCAGCCATGAGAAGGACAGTCGGCCTCCTTTGCTTCCTTCTTGGCCTACTTACTGACAAAGTGCCACAGGGAGAAGGGGCTACAGACAGGCTGCTCAAGCACCACAGTGCAGGCGGAGGTGTGAAGTGGCTGCTGCTGCTGCTGCTGCTGCTGCTGCTGCTGCTGCTGCTGATGGGGGCACATATTCATCCGCCGAGTCAGAACACGCCGGAGTGGGGAGACATTGGCGGAGGAGGATGTAGCACACGCAGCAGCCCTGCGACCGATAGTTGGCGAGCGGGAGAGGTCGCCGAGGCTGTGGCAGCGCTCGGGCACCGGGCCGACCTGAGCGAGGGGGGGTCTGGAGAGGGTGGCAGAGGGGCTGGCATCCTCCACTGGCATCAAAGTTCGAAGGGGGAAAAGGAGGAGGAGGAGGAGGTAGAGGTGGAGGTGGGGAGAAAGGAGGAGAGAGAGCCTCAATGGAGTGTACACACAGTGTAACCACGGAGACAGTCTCTCTACCCAGAGCGGTGGACTACTACGTTACTACGGAAACAAACCTCCACTCCACCAGTCCAGACAGTTTTTTTTTTTTTTCTAGCAGCACATCCTTCTGCTACAAACTGGTAGAGAGTGAGAACTGGAATCAGCAAAACCAGTCATTAAACAAAACAGTGAATCACATTTAAAGCCACATGTTCGCTCCTATTTATATGACCAGTAAGTATTATTATCAGTGCCACCAAAATGCCAGCTTTCCACCCACTGTTTAATGAGGCTTATGTGTAAACTGATGCATCTTCGTGTCAGCATAACAATAATTCTGCTCTGCACAAGAAATAAGAGCTGTTGTACTTCTTTGTGATGTTGTTTGTAACATCTGTGAATCAAGTTCCTGTCCGTTGTCAGCGTTCCATGTAATGGACAACAATATCTTAAAGTATTCTGGTACATAGATGATCAGAAAGGAGCTGTTTGGTTTCATGTGTATAGATGCACTCAATTTGTCTGAAAAGCCTGGAAATGAATGAAGGATTAATTATTTCACCCTCTGAACCCCAAAAATCCTTCAATGGGTTTAAAAGGCATGCTACTTTTCTATCAGAGCATCATTATATCAGCTATGTGCTTCTTTTGTTGACGACATTATGCAAATCTGACCTAAAAAATGTGATATTTCATGAAAATCCCTTTTTTGTTTGCACTAACCAGATTCTGTAAGCAAACAAAAATAATGTGCTCCACTACATAATTAGGACTTTTTAAGCTTTTCACTGAGCAACTCGGAGACAAATATGAAGAAGAGTAATAAAAGATACAAGTAGTAAAATATCTTTGGTATATGCAATCACACTCTGCAGTGTTGGCAAGAGCAGTGGGCACTTTAAAAAATGCCATAAATAATGAAAGAACTTGTGTTGTTTTGCTTTTTATGATTTATGACATAACTGTGTTATGCTGCACAGAAGACATTTTGGAGTTGTGTTGTTTCCATGGAGGTGCAGGACTTTATATTACAGAGAAAAATGAAACCACAGTGAGGAAAAATATGGCAGCAGCAAAAAAAACCCCCAAAAAACTCACCCAGAAACTGCTTTGAGATCAGAGGATTAAATTGTTTCTGAAGTTGGAAGTTTTAAATTATACATGACATGTTTTATCAGCCAGTCTAGCTAAAATAAATATTATTAAATTATTAGTGTTATTATGTATTCATATTTGGGCTGAACACGATGTCAAAAAAACACAAATCTTACTGCAAATATTTTGATAAGTGTGAAGGTCAGTCTTTTAATTTCTTTTCCACTAAAAAAAGAAACTAAACTAAAATGATGATGATATAATTTTTACTGTGGTCTGCGCCAAACAATCATTTCCACTTATGTATGGTGAGTATAATGTGAAGGCAGCTCTGTCGCACCACGATGCTTCTTTTATTGTTGTGTGCTGCACTTTATCAAAAAATTGCAGCTCTTGCAGTGCAGATATTGCACTTGGCCATATGGCGATAACACATTTTAATTGATCGTTTTAATCGTTTCATCTCTGATGCATAGAATTTAGTGCAGCAGTGATAGTGAGAATATTATCTAAGGTGTTGAATTTTGATTTGTGAAAAGTTTGTGACACACATCTTTACCTAAAAGTTGTTGTCATTTTCACTCTTCCTATAGATTGCTGTTGTAAGCCTGCAGTCGCTGTCGGCTGCACTAAAATCCTCAAAGATTCCACAGATTTTACGACCGCTGTCGGACCACTTCAGAACTGTTCAGTTTGCCTTACGGGTCAGTGAGGTGTCAAATTCAGTCTGCAGCATCACATTACAGCCGGAGTCAAAAAGAACAGAAACAGAAGTAGTCCTGCAACAGATGGCTCGGCTCCAACACAGTCCTGATCTCAGCATCGTGAAATCAGTCCGGGATTCCATGAAGAGACAGAAGCAATTGAGATAAACCTAAATCCAAGAACTGTGTCCTCAAAGATGGTGGAAACTAAATCTACCAGCCAAGGACTGCGAAAAAATAAGCGTACCTCGGAGGAAGTGCTGCTTTAAAGGAGAATATTGATTGAGCTGAAGTATTTTCCTGCTCTTTGACTTTTAGTCTAAATTAAGATTCATGATAAATGTTTCATTTTCAAACTGCACCTGTCTGTAAATAAAAGTACAAGAGACTTTCAGTAGCACATAGACGGATGTGAAAAGTTTAAAAGACAAGGTTTACAACACACAGAGCAAGAATACTCTCTCAAAGATACCAGCAGTTAACAAATATGACTCTATATCAATGTTTTTTTAAAGAGATCAGCAAGGTGTCCTTACCTCTGTAGATGGTGGGGAGGGGCAGTGAGGACAGACCCTGGCTTTGCATCTGCTGCTGCTGCTGGAGTCTCCTCTTAGCCTCCAGGACTGGGTTCTCAAACTGGGTCCTTCTATTTATATGACTACGATGGTCAAAAACACACACAGAGAGAAGAGATTTCAGTCTCCACACTACCCCGCTAACACTTAGCTTAGCCCCCCTCTCGGCAAAGATCAGAACTAATAGACCTGGCACTACAGCAGCTATTCCTGTGATGATTAATTAAACGGCCGGTCCCCCAGATTGTGTAACAGCCGCAGAATGGCTTTTGCTGAGTAAAAAAGAACAAACGATTGATTCTGGGCTTTTCTTCTGCGATTCAGACTGTCTTATAACCACAATTATGTGAATCAGAGGCTGGGAGGAAACCTGCACACGGAGCAGCGATTTTTCTTTAACGTCCCACGTTGTTCTTAATTTAGTTTGTAAGGGGGGAGATAGTCAATGACTACAAATACTGTAATTTGCCAGTGTGAAATAATTAGTCATCATTAGATATTTCCCTCACTCTTTGAAACTGCATTGTGCACTGACACACACACACACACACACACCATCTTTCTATCCTCTCCTTATCTTTTAATGAACACCCCAGTATCACAGTGCTAATTACAAAACAGCTTGACTATATTTTTACATAGTTACATAATTTCAAGGTCTGGCAACTTTTTTTTTTTTTTTTTTTTTACTGGTATTTACAGGACGACAAAGACCCACAATGGAAGCGTGTTGAGAGGGTTTGTGAGGCGGCGAGTGTCATTCTGCAGGTTTTCTTAAGCAATGTGGAGCCAAACGACACCCCCTGCCTGTCTAAAAATAGAGCCACGTCCCTTCGCCCCAGAGTGGAGAGCATCCAGTCAAAAAAAAAATAAAAATGACACCCCTGAACGGGGAAGGGGACGCGCAGTTCAATAGAGAGGACAGGCCACTGCAGCACTCGCTGTGTGACAACACATGCATGGGTAGAGATGAACAGACATGCTTTCTCCTGAGATAAAGATGCACACGCAGCCAAATAAACTTCCCCCTGCAAACAAACAGTGAGGTGTCAGCAGGCAGACATAAGGAGCAACTCCTTCCAGGCTACGTCGCTAGTCTGCTCCTAATAAATATGATTAATACAGCACCAGCAGGCTACACTAAAAATCAAAAGCAAGTCATTACATATTAAAGATGTGCCCAACTTACTCGACATAGTAGCTGCCGTAAATGGGGTCATCGATTTTCTCCCAGCCGTACGGAAGCTCTGTAAGAAAACAACAGCAGCGAGACAACAATAATGAAGAGCTTGTTTATTCAATTAACTTGCAGCAGTATATTGATCCTGCATGAAAACATCTTTGCGGCAGGATTAGTTTACAGGATCATTTTACTGTCGGTAATTACCAAGAATTTGATTTGTACAAGTAACATGTTGACTGGAAGGACTGTTGTTCCCTCTCAGCAGGCTGAATGTTCAGACTTGTGACGTCTTTTTTTTTTTTGAAATCTCATCTTTTGTAAAAAATTAATGGCAACATGACGCGAGATAAATAAAACAACTGTGTTTTCGCAGCAACTTGTGACATTGATTGATTTAAAGAGGGTATTGGCTCTTTAAAGCCACGCATCAAATGCAACCCCCTCCAAGAAAGCGCTGAAAAATAACACCAAATATTGATAGATCTAGTGGCTGAATTTGAATCAGTAAAATATTCATGCCCTGCATCCTCTCCGAGCTGTAAATATTGGGTTTTGATGTGGGAACTTTGCATAGATTAACTTCACAGCCTCAACTGGTACACATTTCTGCTGGTGTTTTACAGTTTTATCTGCAAGTTACCAACGATAAATAGCAAATGACAGTCAGTTGCTGGCAGTGAGAGACAGATGAAACAACACAACACTTGTGATGGGAATTTGAATGACACATCAAAGTCAGATGTCAGCGCTTCAAACAAAGTCCAAAATTAACTAGTGTGCACAATGACATAGAGCCTGTGTGTACAAAGGCCACGTTTTACGAATATCCCTGAACAAAACTGAGGCTTTTAGGGAAGACAATCTCAATGGAATATAACATTTATACCCATTCTTCAAACAAATACCAACATCTGAAGTGTCAAACAGCTACAAACATGCACAGAGCAGTTGTCAGAAATCCTCAGAATGCTGCACTTTGTCCTCGGTCATGTGTTGTAAATCCTCCACGCAGCAACCTTGGATGGATTGACCACAGGAGTGCATCATAAAAGGAGATGATTTCACTCTGCTAAATTATTTGAAACATTACATATTGGATGTCCTCAGTATTGGGGCTGCGGTCTAAAGTTAACTCTTCAACTAGATGGTGGATACGCTTTCATATGACCAGTGAGTCATTGGTCAGACAATCGCAGGTGTTACCTTCATAAAAGTGCTCCATCAACAGCCTTCAAGGACTAATGCATTATTTTTGGCAGTGGAAAGAACATTTTCTGTGAACATTTTACAGCTTTAAACCTGCAAAACCGACTGGACAGTGCGATGTCCAACTCATTTAGTATTTACTTAATGTTAGCTTGAAGTCAGCTCCAAACTAACTGACTAACATGTCAAAGAAGTCGTAGGGGTTTCGTTTAAATGGATGGACAAAAAGTCAAGTCTAAACTTTGCAAACTCACATCGCAGTGCTACAAGTAATGTGGCAAATCATCTTAATGTGTTAGCTTTTCTCTGCTGTATTCTGGGATCTGGGATCACCATCTGTTGGAGCTCTGTCTTCAGAAATCATCTGAATATTTTTAGGGTGGTTGCACATTGGTCTTCTTGCTTTTATTTCAGAATAAAATAACTGTTAAAAATAATTAATATACTTTATTTAAAATTTATTTAAGCTCATAAGACTAGCAGGTAGAGCGAACTCATTGCACTGTAGCCAGTTTTATTAATCTGGAGATACAGTGCAGATGTTTTTTCTCCTCGACCAGTCGATCAGCTGAAGGGTAGGCTGAGTTGATGAAGATTTTCTTGATCAACTTCTAAGTCCTGCATTACACAAGTAAAGGCTCCTAACATGTTCACCATCACCATACAAACACATTAATGCTAAGCAGTCATATACATTATGTTAGCCTGTTAGCATGCTAATTAGCAAATTACAAAGTAAAACTATGGGTAATGTGAGTGTCAGCAGTTTTGCAGGTATTGGCTCATGAATCAACGAATGAGACACACAGAAATTTTGATCTGATGATGCCCCTTAGATGAAAAGTCTGGGCATAACCAACGTTTTTCATGATGGGGGGCATTAATCTGTGCCAGAGTCCATGGTAATCCATCTAATAGTTGTTGAGTAATATCACTCTCAAGCACAGATGTCAACCTCATGGTGGTGCTAGAGGAAAAGTCAGGAAATCACCATCAGTAAGATTAATAAGTGCAGGTACATAATTCATGAGCAATCTGTCAGAGGAATGTTGAGACATTTCACTTTGGACCAAAGTAATAAATTAACTCACAAACCTAAAACTTCTACCTGCTCAGATACAGTAAAGAGTTTTAACTTGTCCCAAAAAGTAGCCTGTAACTTTTCAACAGCTCTGTATGACTGCAAAGTCATAGATATTTCTGCTGCCTCAGCTTCTTTCTGCATGTGGATGGTACTGCAGTATGTGCTACTTTTGTTCTCAGTGATCACAGCTCATCTTCCTTCAAACCCTGACAGTCATCAGTCATCCTGGACCGGACTGTCAAAGTTGCCCTTTCCTCTTTCCTCAGCCTACAGCTCAGAACACAGCTTAAAAAAAAAACATATCTAGAAGGAGTTCTCCCTTTGCTTTCCAGGATATGAGCAATTAGCATTTAAAGCATATTCCCACATGTAGTGTTTTAGCATAATAGTGTAATCATTCAAAACTAAGTTGGGCACATACTGTGAGAGGCTGCAGCTGAAACAGCATCTAAGCTGAATCTAGCACGGAGCTCGGGGACGGTGCGTTCCAAGCGCTGCTCGGGCTTAGAGTCAGACCAACTTTGATTAGTGACAATGCAAAGTTAATCAGGATGAGAGCAGAGATAACAGCGGAGAAAATGCTTCCTAATCAGAAAGGGAAGCAACCAGAGGAAGCACCTCAGGCTCCTGAGGACCGTGCGGCTGGTTGAGGATCACGGCTGCAGCTTGTGAGAGACGGGATATAATGCACTGTGTGGTCATTGCATCTGTTTAATAATACTCCTTGACCTAGTTTACAGACTCAATAGAGTTCTATGCAAACTCTCATCCCTCCTGGTCCTCCCATGCGAGAGATCGCAACAGTGCTGGTGTAGTGTTTGTGCACGTGCCATATGCTTCTCTGAACCCCTGCCCCCATCCCCTCAAAACAAATGATTAAAGTTTCAGTAGGATGCACTATTTTTTGCCTGCACACTCACTAAAATGCATATTTGCCCCGCGCGCACACACACACACACACACACACACACACACACACACACACACTTGGTTGTGAGTGATATAACAGAGTGCTGCGAGCAGCTTGACAGCCCACGGGAATACCTCCTGTGAACACTGCAACATTCCTTAGCCCATCTCCACTCATTAAATATGAAAGAGAGTGTTTCATGTTCTCACCTTTACTGGGTGCTACACACACATGCACATACATACAGATTATGTTACTTACTTTACACGTGCACTAACCCTCCGCTATCACTTGCATATGCACGCACACACACACACACAGACGCAGGAGATCAAAGGGCTGTCATGTATCTCAGCAGTCTTCTAATGAAAAGCTTTTCTATTAAAACGTCCAAAGAAGGAGCCGCAGGAAACCAGAAATTCCTCTGCTTTCAGTAACAAGAAGAAGCCAGATGGACTCTATAAAACACCCTCTTTAAGGGTAATTTCACTTTATAACGACTAGGGTGTCATTTTCATTTTCAATTTCTGTCAGTTAACGGCGCACTCATCAAATCAAAAGCGAAAAGTCTGGCGAATATAAGACACAAGTGGTCAGATGATCAGACAGATTGCAAACAAGGAAACTAGATCGTTCAAATCACTTTTTTGAGAGGTTAAAGAATCAAACACTGACAATAAATCTGTCAGACATCTATGATTCCCTGATTGCTTATGTTCCTTGCCTAGTTGGCCTCATTTTTAGTAATAGTGTTGTGTTCCCAAAGCTCAGCAGTTAAAGGAGCAGTTCAACATTTTATAAAGGTGAGCTTTTTGAGTTACACAAGAAGACTGACACTGTGTGTGTGGAGTTAACACTAAGAGGTGATTGAAACTCTAAAAGAGTTAATTAGCACCAGACTTAATGCTAAGCTAAGCTAATTACCTGCAAACAGTGGTTGCTATGTCCCCAAAATAGGCTTGCATGATTTGAGGAAAATCTGCAATATGTAAAACCATGACTGTGATGATAATGTGACTTGCAGTATATAAATATTAAAGCATATTCAAATCCTACATGTCTTTCTGTTTGAATAGCTATACTGCTAACATAGACATCAAACATCGAATAGGCAATTCCTACTGAATAAAGAAATGAAAGAAATGATTTCAAACATGCTTTTATTGAACAGACTGCAAATGAAAACCCAACCAGTCAAACATAGTAATTTAATAACTATAAGACACTGAATTCAATTCCCTTTGCTCTGTTTAAAACACTTTTTTCTAGACTCGACAGAAACATCTCTCGATATTCTCCTTGCTTCTCTCTTGCAGTCACCACCAAATTGACATTAATTAATGTGATGGGAGCTGAAGGCCAGCTGGAGCTTCATCTGATTGGCCAAACGCTGTCAATGCATGGCCCATGTATTCTATTTGATAGGTCAAACATCCACATTCTGAGTTTGAATGCATGGTGTGTTTAAACAGAATCATTTTTCCTATTCACTGCATTTATAAGCAGTCTTATGTTATGTGTTGAGTCATATGAGGATGATGATGAAAATATAGCACAAATATGAAAGTGGCACAACTACAGACGAGTCATAGGACATTGAACAGACTTAATAATACAAGTTACACAACGGCGTCTCAGCAGTAGGTAAAGCTTGCTAACGTTAAGCCCACAGAAGCAAACGAGACGCAGCTAAAACCCGTTCTGTTGGTTTTGAAATCAAATGTTTAAAAATTAGTTTTTTTGGGAGAATTTCAGCTGCATTTTTAATTGGAACTGTGGAGCGAGACAGTAAAAGAGAGCAGGAACATGACGTGCAGCAAATGGTCGAGCCAGCTGGAAATCGAACTCTTGACTCGCTGTTCAGGGCGTTTGGGTCAACTGTTCACGACTGAGGAAATGAATGTTCTCTACAAAGTTACATACTCTTGCTTTAATGAGGTTGCTCGCTGTAAGAGAATGACATGGCAGTGTTATTGATCTTTGTGTCTTTCCCAAAATGGCAAACCAGTCCCGAAACTCAGTCAATAAAATATTATTACTGATGAAAATTAAGGCCAACACTATTGAACCACTTGTAACATGAAACTAAGTAACTTTTATATGAAGACATTCATCGCCTCATTAATAAAAAGAGGAATTCAGGAGCAATAATAATAATAAGAGTGTTTTTCTGCTACTTTTCAGTCTGGTTTGATGATTAGTTCAAGGAGGCTACTGTTAGTCAACGTTGAACAGCGACTTCATCACTTTTCTGCATTGTTAAGCATTTATTATCATCTTTGTAGCGGCTACTTGTGGTTAGCGGCTGTTCATCACCATAAGTTACACACTCTTCCTTTGAGCCGCTGGTGTAATGGCTGCAGTGCCTCACACACACATAAACACTACAATGGCGTTTCTTTCACCGAGCAGCGGTGTTGATAAATGCTGAACTTCGGAGGATTGTCTCTTTGCTTGCTCTCTTTTGTCTGGCTCCACTGAGAGCAGTCCATAACCTCTCTGTCAGCAGCTTGCAATGGAGTACTAACTCCCAGGGACGAGGCGAGAGAAAGTGTGTATGTACGCCACATAAAGCCGACGCCGCTTATCACTGCCATGCCGCATGCGTCCATGAAGGAAATGTCAACCCGGTGTGGATTTTTCAGGTATAGGAGCTCTTATGATGGAGCTCCGAAGTGAGCGGAAAAATGTTTACGACTTCTAGTCATGCCACAACATCCATCCCGCAGTCACAGGTGGAGGGCCTCTTACTGCCAGCAGGAGGCATCCTGGCATCTTCCGAACATTTTCTCCCACCAGTGGCACTCAATAATATCTCTCTCTGTCACCTTATTTCCCCCCTTCTTCCTCCGTGTTTCCATCTCTTCCTTGCCTAAAGTATCCTCTCATCTCACATTCTCATGCAGCACTTCTGAAAAGGCAGTTTTTGAAGTGAAGTTTCATGCTCACACGCTTGTGCATTTTTTATTCTGCCTTTTCTAATTCGGTCTTTGGACCAGGGTGGCAAACCACACAGCCCTCAGACACTGCAGGGACTTACCCATGCCCTGTTTCTTTCTCTCTCCCCCCCAATTCTTTCATTTCTTCCACCTTTTGAAAAGCAAACAGGCTGAACTGAATCATTTTCAGTGCCTCGAGCCTTTTGTAGTCACCAAAAATTAAAGTCCCTTCCTGCTGGATAGTGCACCGCACAGGGCTTCATTTATCATGTCACCATTGAATGCAGCCCACATTCGAGCACCGAGAAAAACTTCTGTGGACTGATTTATTAAAGTTTCTTCTGGTCAACATGGGCACAAAAAAAAAAATACAGAATGAAGATATGGTTTTGAGAAACAAGGATTTAGGACCACTCAATTGGCTGAACAATTTGATGAAAACTACAGTATACTGTATAGGCTTCTGAAGAAATAAATGGAGTTTAGTTGGACGTTGTTGTGACAGGGGTTCAGATATGCCTACTGCAGATACAATTCTTTGTAAGTACAGTCCAACCTCAATTATCTAAACTTCAAACCTTAGCTGGAAAGTTTCTGAAATGCCACCGTGGACAAAGAAGCTGTCACAGAGTTACAATACTGCCTTTAATTATCTTTCTGTTCTGAAATGTCATTGCGTTCACAGACACATTGTTCTGCACTAAAGTTTTTACGGGCTTAAATGCTTTGGGTCTTATCCATCTCACAAACTCTCAATCAGGGAGGTCCTCTGACTGAGTCCCTCTCTGGTCATTGATTAAACGTCTTACAACTCATCTCTGTGTATCCAAGCTGTATGTTTACAAATTTGGGATTTTTTATTTATTTATTTTTTTAATAAGCTTTCATGCCTTAAAATAGCTTCAATGTAACTCTACATTGTTTTGTCCTCTAGAACGGGCAGATCAGTGAAGTCCCTACCTTTTTCCTCCACACAGCCCCACACTACTTACTGCATCTCAAGCACACCAGCTCACCAAGTCTGAATCAGTGTTTGGAGACTGTCAATAGTACATTGTGGTTTCAAGGTGGCAAAGTTTAGCCATGGTGTTGCCTTTTAGCATGGAAAAACATCATATGGAAAAGTTAACAAGGTATTAAGAGAAAACAAGGTATTAGAAGCTATCTACAGGAACAAGAAGAGGAACAAAAGTCTTGCAACAGACTGACAGTTTGGTCTGACAGCACCCTGATTTACCTTCAATGTGCAGCCTCAATCGGACTTGCCAAATAACTGAAAAACAGTACACAAGTGCACCAAGAAGAACTGGCTCGCACTAAATACTGAGTGTTTTTCTATGTTGAATTCTGTACAGAACTATGTATTTAAAGATACAATAACTGAGTTTAATATCCTTTAACATAAAGTGACTTAAGTGTACATTTTTAATTTAAAAAAAAAAAATCTTTGATTGTATATCAGTGCCCAACAGAATAAATCCCAGGTGTACTTTAAATGAAACTTAACACTACAGCCCACATTAGATGCACAACTATTTAGTCATTTATGTTTAAAGTGCAGTCAAACCAAGCAACACTCTCTAGGGTTAAAAAATGAAGCCAAAATGGAAGCATCATAAATTGCAGTCCCTTGACTGTCCACTTGAGGCTTGCTCCAGAAGTGAGTCAATGCCGATTGAGTCCCATGTTAAAATGTTAAGCTTTACATCAGAAATTTGACTGTTTACAGGCTGGTGCAAATAAAGGTTTTAGTCTCTATAGCTGATTTCCCCATTAATATTAACTGTATGGGGAGTGAATTTTTATATAACTCACCAGTTTAAATTGTATCAAGGCTGAAAGTTATGCATGATTTGGTGTGTGGCTGCTCTGAGAGACAAGTGGGTTTGTCTATCTTGAATACAGTCCATGAGTCAAACAAATAAATCGACACGGATTTAATAAAGATGTCAGTCAATACTGGGCCCTTTTCGGTTCAGTGACAGCCTGACGTATGTGAGGTTCTAAAGGTTTTTTTTTTTTTTTTTTTACAAAACAGCAAGATAACGCCAAGTTGGTCAGCTTGATGTACATATGCAAGTATTTGTTCCTGTTTAACTATCCTCTGCAACATCTGAAACTGGTCCACTGACAAAAAAAAAAATCCAGAACATAATGATTTACTTGTTTTTAGATGCATTTTTGATGAATGATCATTTCAGTGACAAACGCGTTGCATTTTCTGTCACCTCTTTAATCAGCTGAGTGCTCTTTATGTGCCACAGCAGCAGTAATCCAGCAGCTGTAGGAGGGCGAACAGTAAACACTGAGGCTGATATCAGCGTGATAAAGTTACAAACAATAAAGCTCGATCACATTCTGCTTCATTTCCTGTGATTCCCTGGTGCCTCGGTAGGAATCTTAAATCCAGCGAGGAATGGCGCGCCCCATTCAGTGAATACTAAATGTAAATACAACGATATTGGGAAATGCAAGTGGGAAAAAAAAGCACCCAAACGTCTTTATATATGAAGTCAGTGAATCTCACAAGGTGGGAAAAGGTATTAGCTGTAGGTATTATGTGTTTCTGTAGCAGAGAATGAATTGGCTGCCCACTTGCCCAACTGAACATTAATACACTCAGACCACCTGTGAATTCAACTCCCCCCATGTTCAAAATGATGAATAGTGGTGTTTGCAGAAAAATGAAGCCATTTGTTTTGAGATTACCCAAGGTTCTAGGTCCGCTGTGCAGATCAGCAGAAAGCTTTGTGGTGAAAACCTCATTTTTGAAACATCTAACAACCCCTTACGTGTCCAATGCTACTGCTAAAAAAAAACTCACAATGCTTCATGATGCTCCCTTTGAGTCTTTTTAGACTCGTCACTGTCATTAGTTTTCTCAGTGACAACTACGAATAAGATAAACAGAGCTATAATTACACAGACATGATACTTTCAGAAGATCTGCAGGTGATGATGAACTCAGACTCAATATTTCCGCAACCAGTCAAACCTATAATTCATAAACTCAGCTGCCCCTCCAATCAACAATGAAACATTCTCCAGTTTTTGTAGTGATAATCACCATCCTGTCTGTCATAATAATCAAAAGCACAATCAAAGTCGTAGGAAAGGATGCTGTGTGCTTTGAAGGATGCTCACTGGCCCTGTCAGGTACAAATTTATCTGAGCCATGCTGGGCTTGTTGATGGGTAAACATGACTTGGAAGAGAAAGTCTCACCTGGAAGACAAGGGCTATTTACCATCTTGTGTTTCACTGCAGAGGGAGCGTGGTGGAGA
Source organism: Stegastes partitus (assembly GCF_000690725.1). Taxonomy (NCBI): domain Eukaryota; kingdom Metazoa; phylum Chordata; class Actinopteri; family Pomacentridae; genus Stegastes; species Stegastes partitus. Next base: position 132,041 of record NW_007578672.1, on the reverse strand, counting down.
ATAAAAGGCAGTTTAAGGAAAAGAGGCTGGAACAGCAGGGTTCGATTATCTTGTGTGTGGAGGCTGCTGACTAATTCTTTTCCCTTCATCATGAAGTGTAGCGATAATGTGCCAAGAAATACACTGATGTGCCAACAAAGGCAGGGAAGAATAAAACGGAGCATTGCAAATGTTTTGTGAGGAAGGAAAGGCATTAGAGGTATTTGTTAATTCTCAGGGATACACACAATGCATTTTGTTAAACAAAAAACATGTGAGATCATTTGTAGGACTGTAGTGGTATTAGAAAACAGTAATCTGCACTGCTACGCAATTTCCTCTCGGGGATCAATAAAGTGTTTCTGTTTCTGATGCTGATATGTGTTTAGAAATAACAGAAAATAAGATTTGACATTGGTGCTGACAGGTTTTTCGATGAACTTTACTCAGAAATGGCCTTGTGGTGCTGCATCTGCGCCTCTACATTTGTAATGGCCATAGTATTATATGCTGTAACAGGTAGGGAATGTCTAAAAGCCTAAAATGCCTAAAGTCTTGTCCAGAGAATTGAAAGCAAAAACATTTAACTCAGAAGTTCTGATGCGCTGAAGTACCGGAACAATAAGGAATTAATACACAGTAGCAGAATGTATAGAAATATTGGATGTCTTGATATCAGATTTTACCAATCCTGTTATTGTGACCAAAAGAATTCATGATGGTGATATCATTACTATATCTTCCTCTTCTTCTTTTTTCCCTTTTTGTTGGGTGGCAACCAGTTTTAAGTCCAACACTGAAACCTACGATGTTGAGTGTTAACCAGATAGTTACTGGTGGTAGATACTGTTAAACTACAAATAGTTAAACACTTTCCGTCTGTCACTGATTAAAACTCAACAAACTCTTCTCTGTGTACTAAAGTTTTATACTTAGACTTTTTTTAAAAATGAAAACAATCCTTTCATGTCTTAAAATAGATTTAATTATTGTTTCTTCTAGAATGTGCAGATCTATGAAGTCTTTATCTCCACTACTTGCTGCAGTTTGAGCACACCAGCTCAGCTGGGACTCCACTTACTGTACCCAATGACAAGTTGCACTATTGAAGCAATGCCAGTGCACATGTTTGAACCAGAAATCAATTCTGAAGAAGAAGAATTATAAGGAAAGACCCACTCTGCAAGCTGACAGGATTGGTTCTTTTGGTTTGTTATGTATGAAACTCTGGAAGTCTGATGAAACTTTATTTTTGAGGTGGGTAGACTGCGGGTGGTGCTGATTTCAGTCACAACATGTTGTTTGGCATATAAAAACACCATAAGGACATGCTATACAGGTTTAAAAAAACTTTGATTTTAACCAGAGGGGGCCTTTAAATATTGATATTTATTGGGCTCTAGACTACGAGTTCATTATGTTGTACTGTTAACACAGCTGTGAAAGTGAAGATTGCAATGATGTGTCATTTTAATGAAACAACTTGGGTCAAACTTGTGGTTTACCTTTGAAGACTTGTCAAACCTGGAAACATGTTGATCTGACATTAGGTACTCATGCTCAGTATGTGCATATGTTCCTGTAATTACATATTCAACATGCTACGGTTCCCTGAGGTAAAATGCACAAGCTCAGTCACTCTAATATCTGTAAGGTAGTCCTATAGCTGAGTCTGTTAGTCTGAGCGTGATAGAACCACACAGGAGTTTGACACAGATTGATGTGCTGAGATTGACCATTACACCATCACATCACAGACAAACTGACAAAGGCAGCACATACTCTTTTTTTTCCTCCCCACTGGGCAAAGATTCTTGATTTCATCTTTTAGAAGATGATTAATAAACCAATATATCTCCACAGTGACAGGAAAAGTCAAAGCAGCAGCCATGGCTTTGACAACAAATCAGTTAATTGTGTCACTTGCTGGCAACGGCGCTCTCCTCTGCTGTATTATTCTCCATTTCAATGAGCCTCTGTTTTTCCACAGCCCGTTTTCCTGTTAAATGCACCTGTGCAGTGTGGAGAAATCCGTGTCCTCACATTCCCTCTACTGCAAAGTCTCGCTGGTCGCTGACTCACAGCGAGCAGACAACAGTTAAGCGGCAGAATAAAAATGAGAAAGAAAAACAGAATTCACAAGCTTGTAGCTTATCACGACATTCCAGGGACAGGAAGAGACGTACCGAACTGTGACCTGGTACTTACTCTTTCCTCGTTGCCTGCAAAGTTCTGGTTTATTTGGCGAGTTCTTTGTGAAAAACACTCTTTTACTTTCCTGCTGCAGTATTAAACCCTCTCCCAGTCCCTCTGAGGTCAGAGAAAGTGCTATTTTGCGAGACCCTTTTGTTAGGTGTTAAATAGGGTAATTATGTAAAGTAGCGTAGTTCATAATAACCTCCTGGATGCTGTTGATTAGATAAAATTATGTATTAAGGTTAAGTAGATTCAACTAATTCCTAACTCAATTAGAGTCCATACAAACACAAAAATGTGAAAAAAAAAGAAAATATCCGTCAAAAGTTGAACCACAGCTGCAAAAAAATTACAGTCTTCAGTTTAGCCACACACAGATTAATACACATGGCTTGAACTTAAGTGGGTGCATTAATTTTTTTACAATAGGAAAATTAACTGTTGATCGGACAAGACAAACTGAATGCATCTGCTCACAGTCCAGTATAAGTTATTGATTTATTGTTACGTTTTCATAGAGAAAGATCACTAAAGCAGGTTAAGTTATCATCTAATTAAACTAATAGCATGAAAAATAAAATAAAAACAATTTGTTATTCCATCTCTGAACACTTGCTGAGAATTCTGCCCTCATAGTGGCTCTCAGACCAAAACCCAGTGGTTCCTACTGGAGGTGCACATTTTTATAAAATGCTCACAAACATACAGTTTCACTTTTAAAGGCTGCTCAGGATGTATTTCAGCTGGACACTGTAGTTTGTAGTGAGTGTTACTTAAACAGGAGTTAATAGTGCATTTTTAGATGCTGATTATTACACATACGGTGCTCCAGTGAGCATTTCCGGCAGCCGGATGGTGTCTCTGGGTCTGAATCCACGACTTTTTAAAAGCAGCAGAATAGCATTTCTCAGTTTCTAGACAATACTTGTTAGAAGGATTAAGTCATTGCTGTTTTTTGTCTTTTCATTGAATTTGTTGATGAACAACAAACAAGTTCCAAGAGTATGTTTATAAAATGCAAACACTAGAACTGATTTAAATTTGGCCACTGTATCCCCTCAAGTCCTCTTCCTGTGCAGCGTTACACTGCTTCCATTGCTCCTGCCATATTTGGAACTCTCTCTGGAAGTCCTGTTCTGAACCCTTGTTGGTGAGCATTTACGATTTCACCAAGCACCTCAAACCAGTGAGGAAACGTCAAATTCTGTGTCAAACTGACCCAACCTTTAGTTTGAGGATTATTGCTGGTGATGAGAGTTGGCCAAGACATCAAAGAGCAGTTTTCAGTGGTAAAGCCTGCAGTCTCCCAGTTTGAATGAGATGCATTATGCTGGATATACAGTATGTTCCTTATTTGTTTGACATGATGAGGTTTGTGCACCAACAGTTTGTCCCCCAGGTTTACAAAGCCAACACAGGCTTCTAGTGTTAACATCCTGAGGCATCTGAAAGAGAACGATGAGTGCAAACAACCTATACTGTGCCATTGCACTCACTAGGCGCTGAAATTGCTGAGCTTGTTGGCCGTACCATCACAATTGTTCCCGTCTACCTGTCCTACTTGCCAGATTTAGCTCCCTTGGACTTCTTCTTCCTTCCCACAATGAAACTAAAGTTGAATGGTCAACATTTTGAGAGTGGTCATTAATGGCATTTGATGCATTTACAGAACAAAGCTTTTTAGAGAGCACAGCAGGAGCGCTGGACAAGAAGATTACTTCAAAGGGAATAGCGGTCAAATATAAATTCGGTGTGGTTTTTGCATTTTGCAGAACTTTCTGATCGCCCTTCACATCCTAACACAGATTTAAAACCTGGAAAAACAACATGATATCTATAATAGATTGATACATAGCCCAGCTCGACTTGGAGTCTCAGTTGATTTTAACGCAGTTTAAAACATAAATTGCGACCGGCACCCACACACACTGTCAGTTAATTCAGCAGTCCCATGTCACACATACACCTGCCGCACAGAGTCTTGTGAATCCTGCTTCCAATCTCCAGGCCTCAGGCATGCTCTGCCGGGGATGTTCTCAAAAATACACCCATCAATCATGCTGCAGACAGCTACGCTGGCCCTCCCCGCTACTCCACTCCCGACTGCTGCAGGAGGCTCAAGGTGAAGGAGGGTGCTGCGTCTCTCCGTCTATAATAACTCACCTGTAGGACTGCGCACACACACACACACACTGCATGGTGTTCACATTCAGTGTCCCCTAAAAAAAACTTCCTGCATCCCGCAAAAAAAAATTATCATGAAATCTCTCTCCAAAGTCCCACTGAGCCGTTTAAAAGGACGAGATAACGAATAGGAGAGATGACATTTCCCAGGCAGGAGGAGCTTTGCATTACGACGCCCATCTGGACAGGAGTAATGAAGTATCGGAGGAACATGCAAACACACACAGTATGGCTTTTTTTTTTTCTATTAAACTGCAGATGTGAGAAAAGCGAGTAAAACACGAGTCCTGCTATTTCCCCCGGAGAGAGGACAGGAAGGGAGCTAGCCTGCGAGACACGATAATAACTTTGTCTCTTTGCCCGTGAAACTCCTCACATGACCAGAATGTAATTACCAGTCTGGGTTTGGTACCCTCTACATGCTGATGAGCGCCGTCTGCTGGGATTCGTAAAGACCAAAGACAAAGAAGCGCAGTAACACGATTAAATTCCTTTAAACCTGAGCATCACGAGAGTCCTAATCCCCCTCTGCGTTCATTCACATACTGTACGTCGAGTTTGCGCTTCTCCAGATAGGACGACGCCGACGTCTGATGAAACGCGCTGAAATAGCGGCGAACAACATCTTACAGTTTTGTCTGCTTTTAATTTACTTATCAGGGGGATTCTCTCTACCTGGGTTGGCGTTCGGGGGTGAAAAACAGGCTGAATAAGTAAAGAATCAAGTGAGTCAACAGTGGGGGCCCGCTCGGTTTCTTTTCTCACAGCCAACAAATATTTGGCAGGATTGGAGGGAGGGGGGGAGAGAAAAAAAAAACAACAACCAAGTTTAAGAGAAGGGAATTAAAGCAAACAGCGAGGTTCTGTAAAGAGCCTGTCCTAGTTCTTTTTCGTCTACCAAAACAAAAAGAGGCGACATGAGGACAGGTGGGAGGCGGGGAGGGAGGAGAGACGAGGGGAGGGGGGGGACACAAAGATGGTTATAGAGGTAGAGGGAGGAGGTGAGAAAAAAAAAAAAAAAA
>NW_007578672.1:0-125548 GCF_000690725.1 Stegastes partitus | reverse complement strand
TAAAGTTGGGCTTTTGCTTGCAGCATTTAGTGAAGCTTTATTTACAGAAAAGAGGAATGAGCTTCGTCTTGCAGCTCCCTCTTATATTAACACTTGTAATAACAGAAACCAGTCGGTCTGACTACATCCGGCAGGTCTTAAGAATGAAGAAACAGGGGCGCCGCTATAGCTCACCGGGTTGAGCTGGCGTCCCATGTACAGGGCTACAGTCCCCATGTGGAGGTCATGAGTTCGAATACCGCTCATGGCCCTTTCCCACACATCCTCCCCCCATTCTTCTCCCCCACTTTCCTGTCTCTCTCTCACTGCACTGTCAAATAAAGGCCAAAAAAATAACTTAAAAAAAAAGAATGAAGAAACAGGTAGATGACACCCATGGAAGGAATTTATCATAATTCTCACTTATAATGTAGGTAAACTGAATTAAGTGTTGGCTTGCTTGAAACCTCTTTTGTTCTACAGCTTTGGAAATGAGCTACAATTAACCAGAACTTTTCTACTTCATTATATTTTGCTGATTGTTTCAGCAAAAAGCAATCATATAGTTATTTTGCAGTGTTTGGCAGAAACACTATGTTTCAAGTAAAATCCACACTCAAGTGGTAAATACTGGACCTGTATGAGTATTTTTAACTCACTGTGTTGCTTTTTCTTTTCAGTAAAGCGTCTAAATGCGTCTCTTCTTTGTCGTTCTCTTACACTCTCAAAGCTCCACTTAATACTGTCCTCCTCTTCCTCCTCTCAGCCCGTTGTCTCGTCACACCTCGCAGACTCCACCCTGTGATCCTGTTAGTGCTTATCAGAGCATGGCTCAGGTTCAAACACGGACACACACACACGTACACACACACACACACACCTTTCCACCAATCGATACCAAATTTACAGAGGCAGCTTTTTCTTTCCCTAACTGGGCTCAGCTCTCAGGGGTGGCTGGTGTCACCGGGCTGCTGCAGAGGCTTGGACTGAACAACGCAGAGCCTTTCAAATGGAAACGCACTTTAGGGTATTAAAAAACCTACAAAGACACCACACATATGATTGCTGTTTCCCCCCCTGACGTGCACAGATCTGGCAGTACGAGGTAAAAGAAAATACATCAGAAAAACCAACTATGTCACTAACGAACAACTGAATTTCAGACAGAGCACAAAATAACAAAAACAGATTAAGATTTAACAATCTATTTATTTTGTGTCATCTTTCATAGTATTATATTTCATTACGGTTATATTATCTTATTGATATCTGATATTTTGTATTTGTCTCATTCAGTTGTGTTGTTTTGCTGTGCATTGGTCTCTAAATCTATTTTAACATCAATCACTCCGAAATCAGTCTGAGTTGCATTTGATTTGTTGTGTCACATAAATAAAGTCTGAATGATTGATACAGTCACAGCAGCTTTGTGAGGCTGCAAACAGGCTCATATTTGGCAGATACAATATTTACTATCTAAGTTTAGGGTGTTAGCACGATAACACTTGTTTATTTGCACTCAGCAGCCAGTTATGTTGAGGCTGGTGTAATATTAATAGCTTTGCAAGTGTTTGATAATAAATCATGTATTTTACTACATTAAAATGACATTTCTCACTTGATGATGGAGCTGTGTCACATAAGATATGACCAAAGTTACTAAAATTGCTCCTAATGTGATTATGAATGCGTGAAATGTTATAGCAATCCATAATAGTTGTTGAAGTATTTCCTTCTTAAAACACCACTACAAGTATTAACCTCAGGACAATGCAAGGATAAATAAAAAGTTAAAAGATGACCAATCAGTTGTCAGAATGTGATCATGATCTTACACAAAGTGATGGACTGAACCAGAATTGCCAACTTGTGATTTATTGCTAAAATAGTGAGTCTTTATTTTTGCAGCAATTTGCAATTATTAAAAAAAAAGAAATAAAAAAAGCTGTATGTCACCAGTAGAAGGCATCTAGATAAAAAAAAGCTAACATCACATGATGACCTTTCGACTGTCAACACCAGAGTGCACAGACAGTGACATTGTTATTCCAGCTGAGTTGTGTACTTTAACTGTCATGCGTTCACCTCTTCACAGACCTGCAACCTGCTCTAAACCGGACTCTGTCGCTATCTGATGTAAGTCGCCGCTCAATGTGAGTCACGCACGCGCAAGTGTAACTGTTTTGTGGTATTTCGAGGACTGCGTTGGTATTTGGATCCCGCGGAAAAATAAACTGCAGGTCGCTGAATTAATCGTTAACCAGAAACATGGAGTCAACAAATGGTGTTGAAAAAAATTACTAAAAGCAAAACAAGGCAAGTCCGACATTTGGACAAATTTCCCAGTTGTTGCTGACAGAGTTGGACCTCACTGCACAAAATGTGACAGCTATTGATCGACTATGCGATGGTCAGAATAAGTTCTAAAGCCCTTCCTCCGGCACATATTAAACAAGATATTGAGAAATGTATGAAATGTCAGAAGTCCAGCGGCTGGAGCAGGAATAAGCAAACAATCATTCACAGAGCTCTAGTTTATGGTATGTAAGGGCTGGGAACAAACTGTGAGTGGAATAAGTTTAGTGCTGCTTTGAATCCTCACAGCAGGTATAACTTACAACAGTAAAGAATGCGTTATGCGGTACATATCCACTAAATCAACACATAAAGTCGTCTGCTCTGTCGACAGCCTAAATGTTTCAGTCACTTTGTTGAGCTCAGTTGAATAGAGTCGTCGACCTATTCAACTGCTCTGATTGCGCTGACCTCTGAAGAGTTCTACCCAATATGAGTCGTCTCACGCACCCTTTCACAACATTTTGTTTCGCTCGCTATTCCCAGACTCGCATTGGATAGTGACACGCTCTCCAGCCTCACTTTGATTCGTCCAACTGGGACTAACTGGATGAGACGCCCAATAAGATCAATAGCAATTCTCGCAAATATCAGCACATCTCCTCATGTGAAGCGTCCTTGGTGGATAAATAGGACTGAAAGTGCTGGAGATAAAAGTGCAATCACATATTGACTAATTCCTCACAGGCGCCTCTGTCTTTGTTTCTGTGGCATTTCATCATCTTGGAGATCTTTCTGCCTTTAATGTCTGAAGACTGAGAGAGAGAGAAAAGGGACTCTCATTGACTACATGGGAGTCCTTTCAAATAAGATGCAACATCAGAATGGTAATGTTTTTGGAAGGATAAAACATGCAATATGTCAGCAGGATACAGTCCCCATGTTTATCGCCAACAGGCACCAAGTGTTTTGCTGGAGAAGGTCCTTCTTTACTTACTCCATCTTGCTGCAGTCATGTAGCATCTGCAAATATTTCGTAATATTTGTCTTATTCTGCTCACAGTAGCAAATATGTACAGGAGGTCAAGCACATATTATCAAGTAAGCTGTCTTCTTAAGTACTTTATGCTTTCTGGTTTCTGCTGTTGAACTTTCTGGTATCCACTCATCATTTATCAGTGTGGTATGCTAACATTCTTACAACAACAACGCTAACATAGTGATGTTTTGCAGGTTTAAGTTATAGCAGGTGATTTGGAGGTGATAGTGAATAAAGCTAAGTTTAGCCTATTAGCATGCTAACTAGTTAGATAACAGCATTAGCGTATTAGTACTAAACTAGGAATGCAGAGTTTAAACAGTTTTCTTAACGATAGTGACCACGTTGTTAATCAATAATCAATTCATTGTTAAAATTAATTAAGTACAGTCGACATTTCTTCATATGCTGATGAAGTTATTTGAAGTCATTCGCTGTTAAAGCAGCTCCGTTATATCAGCCACCTGATCATAGGAATGCTGTCCTATGTTAACTACGGTGTATCTTCAGACATGTGCGCTGACTGGAAGCCATAACCATCACCATCGTCTCTGTCATGGTGGCCCACCATGTAGCGAAACTCCCACAATGCCCTCTTAAGCTGTGTCCCAATTCAGAGGCTGCGTCCTTCGAAGGCTGCATTTGAAGGTCGAATGCGTCACAGCGGGGTGACGAAGACTGTCCCATTTCATTAAGACATGAAGACTCCTTCAAACGTGGCCAACAAATGCATACTTCTTTTCTTGGCTGCTAAGGATGCATCATGTGGATCCTTTGCAGTCCATCATATTCCAAGTTCGATTGCGCTGGACTGCTGGAGTTTTAACTGCCCACAAGTGACTGAAAAGATGGATTCATCAGCAGCTGAGGATGATACTTTTGATGTAGTGGCTAGCTCCAATAGCTAACTGTACATTATGCTATAACCAAAAAATGGGTTAAGTTCCGTTACGTTACTGATGTGAGCTGCTGCAATTTAAAACGTTAACTTTCTAGTTATGCACCTTCAGAGTTTGAGTCATGTTTTACCGAAATTATGGTGATTTTGTGATATTTAAGTTCATATTAGTGTGAATGTTAACAAATATAAACAAGCTGAGAACTCTTCTTTTTTCTTTTTTAGACAGTTTAGTCCAGTAAAACGGTACAGTACAGGCACCTCAAATTCTTCAGGTATATAAAAAATAATTCAAAAATAAATAAAATCACCATTTCGTCATCCATTTTAGTCAAAAACTTTGGTAAAATTGCAATGTTGTCTTATTCTTATCCTCGGGATAAAAAAGCGGCAGTCTGGGTTGCTAGACAACAAGAGCGGTGCTACATGACATGATGATGCAAGCAAGATATCGCAGACCGTCTCATTTTGCAAATACTCAGATGCAGCCTTCGTGTCCTTCGAAGGACCGATACTTAGAAGGACGCGAAGGCTCATCCTCCTTTTGCTATCTTTGAATTACCGTTTTCTTCACTACGGGAAACAATATCCTTTGGCCAGCAAACTACTACACTGAAAATGTCAAGTTTTGCAGAGGATCGTAAGGCAGCTCTGCAAATTTTTGTTTGGTGAATTACCTGTTATAATTATTGTGCTTGTTTGCATGCATATGTTTGACCAAAACAATTCCACTGAGCAGCATCCTTTGCTTAGCACCCCCCGCGACGATTGCGATTGTTTTAAAGCGATTCAAACAAAAAGTGTTTTTTCTCTAAAGCAGAATAATAAGTGTGATGCAACCAGAACATTATGCTCCACAGAATGAGCTGGTAAAAAGAGATTCATGTTTTCTGCTTTCCAACATGAAAATGACCATAATCTGAGTGACAACCTCCTGCTGTCGCTATGCAGGAGGTCGTCACTCAGAGACTCCACCTTGTGGTGCAACCAGGTACTACAATTCACTTGTTGCAGTTAATTATTAACATCACTACACTAAAACTAAATACAGCTGAGGCTGATGGGGATGTCATTAGTTTTGCAGGATTTATTAGGCAGGTATTATGTCAACAAATTAGACGTTTGACCTGAGAGTGATGGTTGATAAAAAGCCAAGGGATCTTCCAACCTAATAAAATTCATTTGGAGGGATATAATAATGTACAATGAGATTTTCATACCAATTCATGTCATACTTGTTGAAACATTGCACCTGAAACCACAAAACTATTTAACTGTGGTGGCAAAGACAGTTTGGCAATCACCAAAAATAATTAGAACTCATTGTCTGGAAACACAAAAGTTTCCTGGCAATCCACAGAGTAGCTGAGCTGTTTCATCCTGGAGTTGGGCCAACTTTATTTACTATAACTGCAAGTCGAATCGTTTGGACTGTTGCTTTGATTTAATAAGCAGTTCCACACTATCACTGTTGGGTCTTTTTGCCACATTTTATAGACTACACAATAAAGCAAAAACTGACAGAATAATTGCTACTAAAAACAGCTCACAACATTGTCCTGAGCTTCCACACAGCATGCACACGAGGCAAGTTAAAACAAACCCTAAAAGTAAATTGGAAACACAATTTGACCCAGTGGTGCACTTGTTTGTCCGTCTCTCCGTCTGCATGTGTGTGAGTCCTGAACGTATTTATAGAGTGAACTATCCTTGTGGTTATGCGCTTCCAGGGATATGCGCACAAAAAAAGCCTCCCACCATGAACAGGCACACACTCAAAAAGCCGACTGTCATTTCTCATATGTTGTCCCTGTCCATCTGCAGCTCCGGTCCTTTTATTTAGCTTCACCGCCTTGCTGCCTATAACTCAGCTTGATAAATCTCTCCTCGGTCACACACATAAAGAAACGATGAATGGCCGAGTGGGGAGGAGGGCAAATGCGAGAGGACACACTTGTGTATTTTTATGTATGCTTGTCTATAAATGCCCAATGCATTGACATTCATCCTTCTCCTTTGCTTTTTGTTGTGCGTTTGTCGAGTGTGTGGGAGGGTAAAGGACACTTCAGATCTCTCACAGTTGAGAATAAAGAAGTCTTTGTAACCTTCAGTCTCTCTGGACCTCGGTTTTAAAAACACATATCACGGGGCTTCCTATTCACAGCCACCAAGGCTGCAACACACACAAACACTGTCGCCACACAACTCCGGAAAAAAACAATCCCAAACCAGTAACACACACTTCAGCAAATGTTCTTCCAGCGAATCGAACGGAATCATCTCACCGTGCATCTCATCAGATCAACGGGCGAGATTTAAATCTTGTAAAATCAATGCTGTGAGCAACTTACACTACGTAATTAACATCAGTGGATGTGAGAGGCAGAAAAGCGTGAAAGAGGAAAAAGAAATAGAAGATAGATATGCAGTACTCACCATCCTCTTTGCATTCCTCGGGCGGCTTCGCCTTCTTGGCTAGCCTCGGGTCCAGCCACGATGTTGTCTTAGTGTTGTGGCTGTGAAGAAGAGACAGAGAGAGTGTGAGAGGGAGTGTGATAGATAGCGAGAGAGAGGAGACTTGGCACAAAGAGAGAAGGAGGTGGTGGATTCTTAATTCAGCCAGAGAACCATTTCAGACACGAAAGATGAGACTCCCTCGTGTGCCTGCCTCCGAAAAGGTGACAAGAGAGACGAAAAAAAAGAAAAAGAAAAAAAAAAAAAAAACGCTTTCGGTTAACAAAACTGGCGATCGATACTTTTAATTTGCTCACTGTCTCTCATTAGCGGGCAGGAGAGAGGAGGGGAAGGGGCAGGAAAGGATAGAGGGGTGACTGAGGGGAGTGATGGAGAGGAACAGCTGTGGGCTTGGCAGATTCCTCCAGAGCCTCCAGGCACAGAGCTGGATCTAGATCAGATATGATGATGTGCCAGGGAAACTCGATGCATCTACACGGCCCGTCTGAAGCTCTGGAGCTACAATGGCCTCCCTTCATGATGACGGAGCAACAGTAGGGAGGAGAAGGAGGGGGGGGAGGTGTAGAAAGTGCCTACAGTAAAAGAAAAAAGAAAATTACCGAGGTGAGAAGATAACGGAAGAGGATGGAGCAAAAAGGCCTCCTTGTGTCTGTTTCTTTTTTCAACTTTTCCCAAAAGGAAGTTGGGCGTCCAACACATGTGGACGGCCAAAAAGAATATTTCTGTGGTGAACATAAAAATACAAGGATGTTAAAGTTATTTAAATTGATTTTGTTTGGCTTCCTAGGAGCAGTACAACAAACTGAAAACCACTGAGGTCGTGTTTCTGTCAGATAGTTAATTTAAGTGCATTGTTTTCTCCCCTTTAGCTTTGATCTGGTCTTTACTAACTCCTGAGTAAAATATCTGGCTCATTAGCTACCAGCTTGTTGCTAACTCTGCCAGCTTGCCATTTGGAGCTGGACAATTAGAATTGGCTGATAAGAGCTTTTAGCTGAAAACAGCTGCCTGCTACGGCTGTAAAAGAGACAGAAGAGAGCGGGATGTGCAGACCGTGAAACCAAAACCATCAGCTAAAACAGGCGAAAAACCTGTAGCCGTTTACTAATCCACAAATTTGTGCAATTTTATGTGTGCAAAAACTGGAAATCTAAGCGTGCACTGCAAGCAGCACAATATTCAGGTCAGCTCAATTCAGTTTTATTAGCACAGCACCAATTCACAACGTCAGTCATCTCAGGGCACTTCAAAGGGAGGCGAAGACCTTCCAGCATTATATTATAAAAGAGAAACCCAACAAATTCGACGGTTCCTTTTGAGCAAGCACTTTGGTGACAGAGCCAAAGCCGGACTGACAGTTATGCTGCTACAGGCCGAGACTGCTGCTGCTGGAGGACTTCCCACGGTGCACCGAGACCCTTTCCTCCGCTTTCATTCACCCTCTGAGCATTTATTGGAGAAAAAACTGGCATTGCAATATATTGTTTTCTGCAATATATACCGCAATGTGAAAAAAAAAACAATCTGGTACTTTCAACTTTATTTGGAAAGAATGAATCATTCTAGAATGATTGGGATTGTTGAGGAGTGCATCTGCATAGAAAATAAAATATATATATCTTATACAACTTGAATTATTTCTTTATTTTTACTGCAAGGTGGCACGGTGGTCAGCATTGTTGCCTCGCAGCAAGAAGGTTGCTGGTTCGCTTCCCGGTGAGGACACCCAGGATCTTTCTGTGTGGAGTTTGCATGTTCTCCCCGTGCAGCGTGGGTTCTCTCCGGGTTCTCCAGCTTCCTCCCACAAGGTCCAGAAACATGTTGAAGTTAATTGGTGATTCTGAGTTGTCTGTAGGTGTGAATGTGAGTGTGCTTGGTTGTCTGTCTCTAAGTGTGGCCCTGTGATAGACTGGTGACCTGTCCAGGGTGTCCCCTGCCTTCACCCTAAATCAGCTGGGATAGACTCCAGCCCCCCATGACCCTACTGAGGATTAAGCGGTGTACAGATAATGGATGGATGAATGGGACTTGCTTTTGAGTGCAAACTAAAATCTTACACAGTGTGACTTAGGTAAAGGCTTCCAAAACAGTTTTCTGCTCATTCAGGTCTGTCTATGCACTCGCTATACAGAGCTTTGTGGTGGTGATTTCAGTGTTCACACACAAGTTAGTTGTTCTCGTGTGCAACAATTGCAAGACATTGTCAATAATGAACCTGTTTTTGGTGACATCTTCCTTTCTTAACCCATATTATTTTCTATACAACTGACGAGTAGCACGTTTGTGGCCAAAACGAACATTCTGATCAGTATTGAGATCAATCACAAGTGGGCTATTTATAACCATTATTAATTAATTTTGGAGGCAAAATATCTCGATTGCACTTTCACACTTAAATAAACAGGGCACTGCTTTGACTCCCATGTTGAGCTACATTCCTGCTAATGTACAAATCTACAATAAAAAATGTCCCAAATGCCTCACTTGCTAATCATGTGCTTATTCCTAATCAGTATAGTTTACTGATGTTCCCTGAACGCCTCACCTGCAGGCTACTGTAGAGTTTAGCTCATCAGGTGTGCACAGAGAAGCTTCTAGTCTCCACCTATTTATTGCAGCGCTCAGCGCAGACAGATGCCCGACCAAAAATGAATTAAAAAGGAGTAAAAAAAAAAGGCGTTCGAATGTTAGATTTACTCAAGTTCGAACTGAGTGATTTCATCTCCATGGGCCACTTTCTGTTAGTGGAGTTTTTAAAGTGCGGAGCATTTAAACGTTTTATTGCAATCAGTCATGTTCATTTAATCCTGGGAAGCCAAAATGATGATCATAATTAATATTTGATTAAAGTGCAGCCCAATAACTGAGGTTGCATTTCTTTTTACGCAACCAAATCTTCCTTTTTAATGTGTTACTCCAGTTTCTCTTTCAAGCTTTTTTGTGCACATGTGGAGCTGCATATCTTACAGCTAACGTTACACACAAACACACACACCAAAAAACTGTGTAACCAAGAAGCGGTAAATTGGAGTAAATTATGTTCTATCAGACAGACTTCTTTTGTAGATTAGTCAAGGGAAATCTTTTTTGTATCAAGCAGCCAAAAAAAAAAAAAAACCTGAAGCTTGATGTGTGTGAGTTAATTTGCCTCACTCAGTGTTGTGTGATTGTTACACATGTGCACGTTGCAGTGTTGATGCTGAGACAATACATCATGGAGAAGTCAGTTTTTGCAGGTATCTCTGACTGTGGAGCTGCATGTTTCTGACCTGTGGCTACTCATTCCTGTGTGTTTTTTGTTCTCTTGTGATCTCTGTTTCTCTCTGCTATCCTTTTTTTCCTTCCCCCCTTAACCCCAAGTGGTCGAAGCAGATGAGCGACTCCCTGAGCCGGGTTCTGCCGGAGGTTTGTTCATGTTAAAGGGAGTTTTCTCTGCCCACGGTCCTCAGTGTTGCTTTCAGGTAAATGCTGACATCAGTGAGCTAACATATGTGCACAGACACGTATAATCTTTACCATGTTCTGTTTACTAGAGTTTTTAATGTCCACTGCACTGTTTTATTGTCAATGGCACCAAAGATACAATTTTTTGTATTTTGCATCTGAGACAGTCAACATTCAAAACATTAATTTCACAGCATATGTGAAAAAAACATGTGACCTGCATTAGCGCCACAGATCAGCAGATCACCAACATTCTCCAACGTTTTGTGCCAATTTATACAAAAGTTGAACTGCTGGACTGACCGAGTGCTGACTGATATTACTGCCCCCAGAGCTAAAAACAGAATATTGAGCAAAAGACGGAGACACATAAAAGAAGATAATTGCGGGAGATGATAGGCCCACACCAATTACAGAGCCAAATGAAGTGCACTTCAGGCTAAGGTAACGTCTCTTTTACTTTCCTTCTGATTCTTTTTCCATTCAGCCTTCTTTTTCTGTTTTCTGTCCTTTCCTTACCCTTTTCCCCGCTCCTCTTTTCTTCTATTGCCATCTATTACTATTAATAGCATAAAAAAAACTATTACCTTTCTTCCTTTCTTGTCCTCTCTCTCACCCTCTCATTTTTTAGTCTTTACTATTTTTAATCCCGTCGCTCGCCTATCCTTCCACCTCCCTCTCCCGCCGTCTGCTCCCTCTCTTCAGCCACCTCACTTCAAGGGCTGTAGGTAAATGAATTGATCTCGTATGGAAGCCAATCAAAGGCGAGCATCCTCTTGGCAACCGCTATCACTTTGGCACGGCATCACTTACGCCTCGGAAAAAAAAAAAAAGAAGAAGAAAAAACTTGAAGCTACAAATTCAGTAGGCTAAGTGAATTAGTTGTGTAATGTGTTTGATGGATGTAGGAGCATGAGGTTTCTCTGTTCGGGGGAGGAGACGTGTGGCGAGCCGTCTGCAGTGGAGGGAATTAAAAGTTTGCTTCTGTGGCAAATAGACATGAACAGGCAACATGTGCCTGGCTGGATGACAGCACCGTCTCATTGCTCAGTCTGGTGATGCTTCTCGCAGTTAGGATGCGTTCGAGCAGGCCGGGATTCAATCAATGCTGCGGAAAGATTGAGCCTAATGACTGAAATGATGCATTGATGCAATAAAACTTTTGGTAACGGCAAAATAATTTCCTGTTCCGGCTTACATTAGATGATGCCGCACAGGAAACCACGTCTACATGCAATTCCCTCCACGCCACTACAAACACACGGCCAGTCCATCACTCTCATGTAATGAAGACTCACCTCCGCGGTTTTACTGCTGCTGTAAAACGCTAACAACGCCAATGAATTAAACTTTAGAGCTTTTACAACAGACTCCTATGTAGCAAGGTATTTCTGGGGACCTTTAAATCTCATTAAAACTGCCATGCATAAATTACAGTCTCTGTGTGTGTGTGCTTCAGTACAGAAAGAGTATTAAAAAAAAATAAAAATCTGTAATTTTAGGATGTTTTAAAATAGATTTTTCAAAGAGACAAAACAATTCAATAAAATGATAAAATTAGAGTGTGTTTACATGTGTAATGTAAAGTAACATTAAAAACCTGCAACCGTAAACTACCATCACCATATTTTTTTAAGTAAAACTCATTAAAAAAAAAAAAAAATCACATGTTAATTTAACCCATGAAACTGTAAAATGCAAGTTTATTGCTGTAAATATATTACATTTATGTTAAAAAATAAATACACGTTCATGCCAATTAACAAAAAGAAGAAACGTTTCTGTAATTTTAGATGGATTTGTTTGTTAAATGAGCGATATCCAGTATATGTATAGGTGAGGTTTTCACTATGAAAATGTTGAATGAATCTGTATCTTTATATATACACTATTTATATATATTGTAGGTATGTTAATTTTTTTTACACATGTAAATATCCTTTATTAAAAAGCTCAAAAAGCACTTTCATACAAATTTAAGTCTAAAAAAATGTTATTAATTATTTTTTATTTTTAAAGAGATGTTTATTTCACAGTATTATATGGGCACCTGAATATTGCTGTTTTTTTTACACTGTTCTTTTTTTCTTTTTTCTTTTTAAACAGTGCACAGTGCTGAAAATACAAACTTGTCGGATGATTAGGAATCTTCTTAGCAGAAAAAAAAAAGCTAAGCAAAAATAGAGCAACGAAAAAATAGTTTAGTCAAACAGAATCGGGTATCTATCGTTAAAATAAATAAATATATCAAACTTAAGATAATGTGACAATGAGCCGGCCTAGCATTACTGAAAACCACTGTTGCAATGCTATTTTCCAGACTGCACCGGCTCTGGGTTTGACGATGTAGCTTTACACATGCTTCAGAGATGCTCATTATTGTACATTACAGTAGGAATTGATATTTAAATCATTCCTTTTGTCTTTTGGCTTCTGTACACTGGCACTGAGCTGCTCATTATTTTACTTTTTTTTTTGTTTCTGAACAGAGCTGGTGGAAAACTTTTGCTCAGTAGTAAACCCACACATTAAAGAATTTAAGGCATAATTATGTGATATTAGCTGTGATGCAGAAGAACATCTAATACTTGAATAACTGCAGGACGTATTTGCATAGAGGTTCATTACAGGCGTGTATTTTTGCTTACTATGAACTTATATGACAGTTCGTTCATAATTAGTTCATACCATATACAATATCCATATACCATACAATATAATCAAATGATAATGTAGTGCTGTGTCACAGTGCTGGAAATGACAGGTAATTAAGCTTTGCTCACGTTTAATACTTAAATAGAAGATGATTTTCTCTGTTTAAGTATGTTTTTGTTAATTAGTCTAGTGAGATTGCCGACTTTCTCTTGGTTCTCTATTTTCTAAATTGTGGGGAAAAAGTGATTTGAAATAGTTTGATCAGGGTTAGGTGTAACCACGACACTTACTCTATGAAGTAGACTTCTCCTTTCTCAGTGTACGCCATCTCCCAGTTGTCTGGCAGGGGCCCTAGCTCATCGTTCTCCTCCGGTTTGGGCACCGCCATCTTCGGGGACTGTCCTTCGTCTTTGGGTCCCTCGGCCGGGGGCTCCGCTGGGTTGATTTGTGGGACGATGTCCCCCGAAGCGTCTGTGCTCTTATCCTCATGTTCGCTGGACTCTGAGGGGACAAACGGGGCCAGATGAGTCAGGCGTGGCATTATCATCAGAGAGGAGGAGGAGGAGGGAAAGGAGGTGAAGCGAGGAAAAGGAGGAGAGACTGATTGGGTGTCAGGGTTCGGGTGGAAAAAGAAAAAAAAAAAAAAAGCAGGAAGGAGTGATTAGAAGAAGGTGCGAGGAAGTGGTGACTCAAGGGAAAGAGGGGAGTGAGTTGAAAAGAAGAGAGGGAGTGATTGAGGTTAACAAGACAGAAAGACGAATAAAGCAGAGGAGACAATAGAGATTGAAGCAGGCGGTGATGCCCTACTTTGAGTTGTGGCAGCGTGCGAATGTGCTAGAGAGAGAAAAATGGGAGGAAAGAAGAAGAGATGGCAAGTGTGCGCTCTTCCCAGAGGAGAGCTGGTAGAAGGGAAGTGAAGAGGGGACAAATGAAAGCAGGGGATTGAGAGATAATCTATGGGAGGGAAAGAGCGAAGTAGTGATCTGCTTAGATCACACAGCCTGCTGTGCTCTATTGATTCCCCTTCAGCTCTCCTGGTCAGCCCACACTCCGTCCATCTGCAGAGACAAAACTCCTCCTGAGCCGAGAGCAGCAGCCCACTTTAACATCCAGCCATGCCTCAGTGTGCAGCCCAGAGCCTCCGGTTATCGAGTGTCTCGAGACGGCTGACAGGAGAACGCTCCCTCTCCCTGCACTTTCTGTTATAGCTCGCAGGAGTACATTCAGTGCCATCGTTGGGAGGAAAAATTTACATCATAATTGAACACTCAAGTTTTTCCTTGAAACTTTGTGGAACTTTAAAACCAATTCATTGTGAGACCATTCATCCTTACACAAAGCCGCTCAAGAACATTCAAAATGGAGTTTACAGAGTGAAAGTGATGTGTTTTTGCTATCGGGGCCACTAGGGGGTTGGAATAAGCTACCTGAGGAGGTCAAGGCAGGGGGAGAAAAACTTATGAGAAGCCCTGAAAAAAGCTGCTATATGAGGCTTGATGCTTATTGATTAAACTCAGAAAGGACAGCGAATGCCTTTTTTTTTTTTTTCCCCCGGATGTCCTCACCAAGTTGCACTCTTCTCCTCTCAACAACAGAAAATCTGCTGCACAAGCCAACACAGCAAAGCCTCCATTGCTCAACTGTCTCTGTGCTCATAGAGCTGGAGTTAAGCGCAATAGCTGCTATTTGTCTTTGTTTTGGTGCACTCGGAATTAACCCTGCAGAAGAAGCTGTCAGGTCCTGCACACAATGAAAACAGAAAGGCTGAAAGAGACTACTGGGAGGCCATACCCGCAAAGAGTTCCTGCAGTGGAAATGCCACCTTATGACCCTGACATTCTGTTTTGTTGTCCCGGCCTTCTTTCAGAGCTCAAAAAACACATTCAACATGTTTTTTTCCAGCTTAACACATAATGATAACGTCCTTAATTTAACTGTTAAAATGATTGAATACAACTGATTTTTATGTTACATATCTGCAAACGGTGCTGACAAACTCTTACACACCACTATCTATCCCAAACTTGTCTACTTAGATCACTGGTTGCTGAACTTTTCACCCCCTCTGATCTCTAAAACACTACCAGGCCAAAGACTGGAAGCCGCCACTGTCCCCGGAGGTGGTTAAGGCAAATGTAGCACACACACACTAATAGGACTGTGCCATCACAAAACATCTATAATAATATTCTGTATTCATTTAGTATTAGCAGAAGTAATCTCCATGTATAAACTGTTACACTGAGTAAACAAACGGTATGTAGTGGAGTGCCAGTCTATCAAAAACTATTTAGCTGCTATTTTTTTTAATCTTTTGCAACAATTATGGCTAAAAAATGCGATTTGTAGCTGATTTAAATTGGATTTGATTTCTGGAAACACCTTCATTATCAAATATTGAGCACAGTGCATGTAACGAGGTCAGAAATCATCATTATTATAATTACCATTTTACACACAAAGACAAAGTAAAGTCAGTCTAAACCAAACACAAGATAATTTGTCGACTGTATTAGTGCAATGCTTTGCTGTATGTGCCATGTATTTTAATTAGTTTTTCCTAATTACTTTTATTATATTGTTTTTAAGGTTTATCTTCTTTGTATTTTATTTCCTGCAATTAACTTCAGTCTTTTATGACTCTTATCCCCTGAAGCACTTTGTAAACATTATTAAATGTGCCATTTGAAACAAAGATTTACTGTTAAGTATACAATCTGCTCCTCTACGTACGCGTTTCTCTCGCAAATTAGGAATCCTACCTTGTTTGAGCTCCTTGTGGTAGGAAAACCAAAATCTCATCCTTTATCCAACCTTTCTTTCTCAAAACGAAAGCCTTTTTAAATATGTGTAAAACATAGCAGCTGACGAAAAAGAAAATTATTTGCAGGCATCAGCTGGGTTCGCTGCCCGACTCCCTGAGTTTCTGTGCTGCTCTGACTGATGCCGAGCTGTGAAAGACTTTCCTGAGGCCATGAAACAGCTTAGAAAGTCACAGGACCGAAGCGTGGTTTTGGATTTGGAATCACAAAAATCAAACTCATAATGCCTCTTTTATGTTCGTCTTTTCATGTGATCATGGGATACATTCAGCGGGTTTCTGTGTGTGTGAAAGCGTGCATGCATGCTTAAGTGTTTGTTGCACAAAGTCCATGCAGCATAAGACATACATTTAGATGTGTCTTAGCGTCTTATTCATAATGGTGTTATTGAAAGCAAATATGTGCACAGAGAGAAAGGCCTTTCTCTAATATTTTATGAATAAGAACGACCTCTAGAGTTTGGCCTTGCTGTGCACCGTAAATCCCTTTTCTAACAATTTTCTGAATTTACAGAGAGGACAACAATGCATTGCGCAGGGCTGATTCACATAAGAGAGAAAG
Source organism: Stegastes partitus (assembly GCF_000690725.1). Lineage (NCBI taxonomy): Eukaryota > Metazoa > Chordata > Actinopteri > Pomacentridae > Stegastes > Stegastes partitus. Next base: position 109,380 of record NW_007578672.1, on the reverse strand, counting down.
CACTAAATAAAAATGTCCTTCTTGATTTTAAAACAGCCTGCAGGCTCCTGTTGAACTGGAGAGCAGCGTACTGTATGTGTAAGCCCCCCGGCTATCTGCTCTGAAACAGTGTTTATTAATGATGCTTAATGAATGATGGTGAATTCTGGAGAGCAACAGCACGAAGGCTTTAATCACGGAACCGCCTGGACTGTAGAGATAATCGCTGTGAATTAGAATTCACAGTTTATATATCATATCATTAAATTGCATATAAATGTATTTGTGTACCCAATTAGAAAGAGATAATCTGCCATAAAATCATTTTCCAAGAAAACCATGTAAAAGCAATCAGTTTCTGCCTCTGTTGCCGGGCAACCACTCTGGAAGAGACTCTTGCTGTAACTTAAACAAGACCGTCACCTCCTGCGGATCATGCAGGCCTGACCTCAAACCGAGCTGTCGCGGTGAAGCTTTGGGCTCAAGTGAACTTTGCCTCAGCGTCTGTGGAGGTTGTTGTCGGGGCTGACCTGGGGTGACAGCAACACCGTTGCCATTGACGATGGGTCTCTCCTCCTCCTCCTCCTCAGGGGGCTCGATGCTGGCTTTTTCCATGTTGCTGACCGACTTGTTGCGTTTCCTCTTGCCCTCGGAGCTGGGTCTGGCGCCCGGCAGCAGCTGGTCCGTTACATTTAGCAGCAGAGCGCTGGGCTCAGCCGGAGGCTTCGGGGTGCCGTAAAAGTTATCTGGAGCACAAAGGAAGAAGAGGACAAAGAAGTTTACACCAAAGCCTAATAATAGGGTGCATTTTTGCATCGTGTGCATATGTTCTAAATCACACTGGTAGCATCGGTGCACCTGAGGCGTGTATGATGAAGCAAGTTGGACATAGCCAGGCTTCTTTTTGTGTGCGTTTTTGTGTGCTCACCAAAAAGCCCAATCAGAGATAATGACAGTTAACAACTTTCTTTGTAAACCAGGTTTTCTTCGAGAAGTCAAGATGTAAAGGCTGTCTAAATGAGAAGCTGTGAGGAAAGTAAACATTTGCAAAGAGTGCAAAAAGCACTGTTGCTGCAAAGGATGCAATGGTGGTGCAAAACTGTGAAAAGTATAAGTTTATATGTATATTTAAACTCAGTGCACCCTTAAAATAAACACTTTTTTCTACCGGCACATTAAAACTCTCAAACTTGGTTCATTTAAACACAACAAGAGCATTTGGAAATCACTTTAGTTTTTGCCCAGATCAAAGTTAAATGAAAGCCATCGATTGAATATTCTGTGTGAAAGTCACCATTAGAGTAATCAATTTTCTAATCTGCCTTCTGTCAGACTTGGCAGCAAATCACTAAATATTGAGACACATTCATGCATTTTCTGCATAATCTCCTACAGCGTGAAGGTTTCCGTGACACAACGGCTGCATGGCGTTGGTGTGGTGGTATTACTAACTGTATTCCTCATTGGAAATATGATCAGCAAAAGAATTATTAAAAGGGTGACGCTTCTCACAACTGATTTAAATCCCAAAGCCTGAACATATTAACCTCCTGAGCAGCAGGTGAGCTGTGCAGCATCAGTTACCATGGCGATCCAGCAGTTTAAAAGAGAGTACCTTAGTGGCTCAGCACACCTCATTAACCAATTAATCTTGCTTCGTAGTGCACCTCGGTTTGGTCAATCAATAATCAGTGTTTGTCAGGAATTTGTTTGTAGCGACATTAATGGTGTGAGGTCCATCAGAACTGCTTATTGCTGTGAACTCTGTTGCAGATAAACAGGAGATTTTAAAATTGTTTTAGCGCTTTAGATTGCTATCCATCTCACAATAGAATCAGGGATCATTCTGAGAGCGAGTGTAGGATAAATGAACATGGCGAGTGCTAAGAATTACCGGTGCTACAAAGCTTGTCAAGTTGTTAAAATGTTAGCATTTAGCTCAAAGTTTAATTTGGCAAAAGCACAGCTTCACAGAGGCGTTACTGCAGCTGTCGACTGTCGATATTTCAGCTTATGACACCCCCAAGAGGCAACAATGACATATGAGATTTTTTAATAAAAGTTGCATTTCCATAAAATTTTAATAAAGTAAAATTGAACTAAAAATAACCCCCCATGCTCATAATGTCCATGTAAATGCAAAGAGACCAAGAAAGAGTCAAAGAGTGAAGAAAAGGAGAGAAAAATACAGCAAAGACGCCCACGGAGGGGAGACAGTAAGGATGAGTGAAACGGGACTAGTGGGCTGAAGGATGATGTGACACCCAGTAACATCCACAGTATGGATGAGGCGGGTTTTTTTGCATTTGACATGCTGCTCCGTGTCAAATCCGGCGAATCCATGAACACACAAGCTGTGAGCTCAGGATCACATCATGTCTCACAATATTATAACGGTTAACTCGGATCTGCACAAAAATAACAAAAAAAAAACAAAGACATCTCGACATGAACACAGAACGCCACGAGCTAATATCAACCACTTTTTGAGAATGCGTGTTGTTGCCAAGTTCATCCACCTTCTCCTCTGCACATCAATCACTTAGCAGACCATGATCGGATATCCCCGGCATATAACCGGGCGTTTGTGCGCGGCTCGGACTGAATAATAACCATATCTCTCTCTCTCAGTTTTGGTCTCTGGTCAGAGCCAGCTACCTGCCTCTGGGAACTGCAGTTTTTCACTTGGCTCTGACCCAGCAGACCCTTCCACAGTCTCCTAAGTTGATTTTGTATTTTACTATCATTCGATTTGAATACTGGCTGCAGTCCAGTGCCTCTGACAGTATCCATCAGTCATTGTGAAACGCTCATAACTTCATGTTTCGGGATTTGGATTTTTTTCCTTAATTTAAGGCGCACTTTTAAGGGTGTACTTTTATGAACCAGGTAGGTAGAAAATGCTGAACACTGCTGCTTGTTCAGTGTATAGATTATGTGGGGTAATTTCTGGAGACAATATCTCAAAACCAGAGTGAATAAAAGTGACTGTGTGCTGTTTTTATGGGTGAACTGACCGTTTAAATCAGAAAGTGACTGTGGCTTAAGGACAGGCTATGACTCTCAGGTTTATAAAACACTTTCAGACCAAGTGAAATGACTCCAGATGACTAAACTGCCTCTTCTAGGGGTTTTCACACAACAAACAGATGTAGGACTGAGACCATGTTAGTCCAGAGTCTGAGAGATGCATCTTTCATTTAAAAGATCAGACAGTACTCGCTGGGAGGCTTCTTCTTCTTCTTTTTTTTTTCTCTTTTTTTTTTTAAATCTGAGAGCGTGAACGAAGCCAAATCAGTTTTCAGAGAAAGACATCAGCCACAGTTTTGTCCTGGAAGGTTTGCCATTAGATTAGTTTATCTCCTCGGCTCCACTCGAGCGTCACCGGTAGAAAGATCATACATGAGAAGGCGACGCGTGCGAAAATCCACAGAGATTATTTTAATGCACCGGGCTCAGGCATTAGATACAAACACAGACACCGGGAGAACACGAAGAATAGTCGGAGAGATTTAAAAAAAACATCAGCTGGTGTCTCCTTCTGCGTTGGGAAGACCTATTGAAACATCATGTTCGCGTTGAGGGAAACATGAAGGCTGCGATGAAAAATAGAGGAGAGTAGTTGTAACAAGATTACGGGGGACTGTCGGGATTACAGCCCCTGCAACCACAGACACAAATCCTGGAGCGTTAACGAGCTGAAGATTTGCCTGCGAGAAGAAAGTCTGCTCCACATGTGAACCTAAATAACCCGCAGGATCACACAAACCTGCGCTTTGAAGTTTGAGCAAGTGGTGGAATTGCTGTCACATCTGACAGCCGTGCTGATTTCAGTCGTATGTGCCGATAAAACCGTCGTAAAAACGGGGAGTCTCAATTAACGGAGTCTGCAAACTAATTCTTGGAAAGATGAAACCTTCAAAGGAAGTGCCAAAGCATGGCTCCAAGAGCATTAACAAGCATTTAGGGTCATGAGTTATTTTTCGATAGAGGAGCAAAATTATGGAATCACAGGAGTGCCATAATAAAAAAAAAATCTGTTAAAAAATACGGAAATAAATGTGTAAATATACAGAGGAATAAATAAAAGACTAAATAAAAAAGAAAAGGAAATATAAAGGTGAATTTTGTCTTTTTTTTTTTTCCTTTTTGTATTATTATTCCTCTTTATATTTACAAATTTCTCTCCTTATTTTTTAATAAATGTATTCTATATTATGGCACTCCTGTGATTCCATACACAGCAGTAGTTATTTCGGGCTGAGGGCACAAGTCAAAGTCTTTTCTACACTGACAAGTGCAGTCCAACTGATACATAACCGAAGCTGAAGCTGAGATTAATATTGCAAAGTCTTAAGTTTTTGCACTGAACTGTCTTGTTGCTAATCAGCCAACATTTACACAGATATCAACACACCTGCTATGAGCAAATACTGGCTGATATATCGGTCTGCCTCACAGATCCATTGGGCTTTTTAGGAAATAGCTGACTTGGGTTTTAGTGGAGAAGGAAAAAAAAAAAAAGACGAGCAAACTTGAAAGACTTTAAAGAACAGTGCTTCCCAACAGGAGGCGAAGCTGAAGATGATGCTGAGCAGAAATCTGATGACAAGCTGAATTTATACCTCTGTGTTCAGAGGCTGTGCTGTTCCTACAGCTGCTATGTGCTCAGGCTCTGAGGTGATGCTGTAAGCTACGCCGCTGCTGACTTTTGCCTCCTTTAAAATGTAACCACACGAGCAAGGAGTCAGCCCAGATACCATTTAGGCATTAAAAGAACCGCACTCGGCTCCCTCGGCTTCCCCCTTACAGGTTTGTGCTGCCGGTGGAGTTTGGTGAGAGTGAAGACAACATTAAGGAAAGTTAAGGAAGGAGTCTCAGTAGTCGTAACATCTGACAAAGTGATGACACTGCAAATCTTGTGCTCAGCGGTAGTCTCCTGTTCAGCAACAAGATGAAATAACACGATATGCAACTCCAGTACGGTTAACCTTTGTAGCTCACTGACACTTTGTGAATGAAAGAACGGGAACTCGGTTACAGCGGGGGATTGAAATCAATGTGGTTTGTTGAGGGCAGATCCGATCCAGATTACTGATAATCAAGGAGATTGATAAGCAATATTCAGAAATGATATCTATTTGCAGTAAAAATTAAAATGCACTAATAATGAAAACGTCAAAATTTAAAAAGAACAAAACCTTGTTAAAATACTGTTGATTATTTGTGTTTTACACGTGTTCAACTAAAAGACAGCTTCTCAATTTTTATCTTTCAGCGTTTGGCTGTTACTTGTGATGTGTAATCAATAATATAGCGCTCACTGTGGAAAGACAGGGAAAATGTGTGATTACCTCGGGGTTAACCTACAACTTAACATTGTTGAAGTTATTATTTATTTATGTGTAATAAAACATCCTTAACGCTCTGAGCTCCAAAACCCGCCGGCGGGTTTAAAAGGCAACAAAAACCTTCATCAAAAATAAACAGCTTGCACCAATGTCTGTACGGAGCAAAAACAAATCCTCATTGCAACTTAGAGGTCATGACTGACTCAGCTGTGACTATCAGTCAAACGAAAAAAACACATGTTGGCTGAACTGCAGGCAGTGTTTGCACAGAGCAACAGGACACAAATGTGGAAAACATATTGGTAAATGGTCTGCACTCATATCGCGCTTATACCTAAAGCACTTTACAATGTGTTTCTCATTCACCCATTCACACATTCATACATCAATGGCGACAGAGCTGCCATGCAAGGTGCTGCCTGCCATTGGGAGCAACTTCGGAATCAGTGTCTTGCCCAAGGACACTTTGACCGTGGAGGGGCCGGGCATCGAACCACCAGCCTTGCAATTGGAGAACAACTCGCTCTACCACCTGAGCCACAGCTGCCCAGATATTAACAACATAAGTTGTAAAATACCTAAAGTATGTAGAGCTACCATGTTCTCCAGTATTGGTAACACCTGTAGACACTTTGAAAAATGTTGCACATATTGATTCACGTTTATTTAAAAAAAAAAAAAGAATGATCAAAGAAATTCGGTTCAGTTATTCATAACGTAATCGTTACTGCTGACATTAGGGTCATAAAACTGTTCGTCTATCTGACTGGTTTCATATCTAGAGCAATGGCAGCTGAGCCTTATTGTGGCGTTTAGAGTAACAATTCAAAAGAGAAAAAATTGATTTCACAAAATGAATAGCGTAAAGCTCCACTATTGTTAAAACTGACACCAAGGTTGCTGTGTTTGTAAGTTGAATAAGAGAATGTGTGTAATTTAAAGATGGAAAACCTGAAAGTGGGAGTTTAAAGTAAGAAAAAAAATAGTTTGCCTGAGCAGAACAGTGAGACGCCAGGAGTTCATTGTGCCTTTCAAGGTAACTTGTAGTAAGTCTTGAACCTGACAGTTTTCAGTTCTTTGTAAGAACAACTCACACCTCTCTGCTGCTGTAACAGCCAGCTGATCCTCGCTATAACCTTCCCTTTAAATTTCATTCCTTCTTCATTTCTCCCCCTAATTGGCCATTAAATTATTAAAATATATAAAACGCTGAACGATGGCCGAGCGACCGCGCAGAAGAAACTCTAGTCCCCCTTCTCCCCGGTGGAACGCGGCTCGCATCGCCAAAAGGATCCAACATTGCTTCTGGCAACCGACCATTAAATTGGCCATCTGCAATTTCAATCTTTTTCTCCTTCCTGCAATGGCAGCAGCCTGACTGAGGCTGGAGTCAGGTGGGAGAGTAGGAAGTTAGCTGCTATGTGTTATCTATATAATGGCAGGGGTCTCTTGAGAGTTGGAGGTGGCCAGACGGACCACGGGCTGCACTTTGCGAGTACTTTAAAATCCAAGCCTGGGGCCCGTCTGACCACAGGAGAGATTGGATAGAGAGTGTCTGTTTGTTTTGATTAGGCTGCTGAGGAGTCACTGCAGCTCCGGCTCAAGGACTGTGCCAAGAGAAAGCCAGCATTAAAGGTAAAGCATGTGCAAGTGTGTATATATATATGTGTGTGTGTGTGCTGCTTTTTTTTTTCTTCATTCAGAATTTGCAGGAGATTCCTTCCGGCATCCTTCATGACTGATGACGCTCATCTCTGTAGACGCCAAAGATGGATGGATAGAGGCCTGTTTGTGGGTGCAGCGTATGGAGTGGTATCTCAGCATCTATTCAGACTCACTTAGAGAAATGCCACGACGAAACAAACGTGTCTTAAAAATTGAGAAATATCCCGAAGAAGAATGGCCGCAATCACACGCGTTGTTGAGCGTGTCTTGACTAAATCCTTACCTTCATATGTTCCGCTCTCGAGCAGGGCTCCACTTTTCTCCAATTCCATAAACCGGTCAACGGTCACGAAATTATAATCCACCCCTGGGACCTCTCCTTCCTTGGGCTGCCTGGTTGTGCCTGCGGGAGATAAGCGAGAAGAGTTAGAGCTGCCGGAGATTTGAACGCCTCATCACTGCTGAATGAGAGGCAGACTTAAAAAGTAAGAGCGAGGCTTTGTCAGTGTTTTAGGTAAAAAGATCAGAACACGCCGGAGCTCAAACACGCTGACCTCGACCCAGCTGTATTCATTAGGTGCCCTCTTTATTCCTTTGTGTCCTTTTTCCCTCCTGCACAGCTGAGGCTGAATATTTGAGCAGCGTGCTTTCAAGGGTGGGGAGGAGTGGCAAGGTACCATTTCAGGAGCTAAGTGATGCAATTTGGACACCAAGAGGAGAAATCAAGTCAATTTGCATGGAGTTGACAGCGTGTCGAGGACTCCCTGACAGGAACTGCGGTCCTGCCAGCAAAACAGGAGTGACGAAAATTTTTTTTCCCCCGTGTAGCAGCAGCACATTCCGTCACATTCACTGACACCGCGATCGTCTCTGCTTCAGTTCCTAAAAAACAAAGTGTGTCAAAGTGTTTACAGTGTTAAACTGAGGTACAAATGACTTGGTAAATACTTTCTCATAGCTGTGTGCTAATTAGACTTGTTAAAACTGATCCCAGCTGTGATAACACGCAGCACTCTACCCCTGAGGTGCCGAATGGGTTTCCACATCTGAGAGAGCGCTGTTCACACTAAAAGCAGAGCCCGTAAAACACACTTGTTAGACCCTCATTATGCCATATAAAGTATCCATCTGTGTGTTTTAAAGTTAGCAGGGGAACAATGTGCCACTGATCACTCCTGGTAGGTGGTGTCTGGTTGGTTTGACTTTATATAAGGCCAGCTGACATCGTCTCTGCATCGCTACACAAGCGTGGACCAACGCCAAAGAGTCTGTGTTGAGTTTCAGGTTTCCATTTCCATAAACACTGATTATCGCACTTTTAACTGTACAAACAAAGCTACATCAGTGAAATGAGCTGGTCTTAAAACTACCCAGAGGGGAAAACGGGTACATTTAAGAGCCCGGGAGGATGAAATTGTTCAGTTTCTTTGCTTCACTTCAAAAATGAGAAGAAAGAGGGGACGGGATCGGCATGTTCTCTTCATCTTACTGCCCCTAAAGGGTTCTGTATACTTTGTATTAAAGGCTGGGAAACTCTAGAGGTTCTCCAAGCTGCAAGTTGGCAAACATTAACAGGAGGCTTTTAGGGATATTTGCATGATGTTTCTTTTGTACTTGCTATTCCGGTTTGCACAGATGCTAACGTATATATCTTTACAGAGGCATGAATCTTGTTTAAGTGCTCATCAAACTACGTCTAAAACATCCTGCTGCACAGATTTCCGACTTTGAAACAGGCATGACTGTATATCTTTTTCAGCACCTCAGCACCATGGCTACTGGTGCCAGCCTTCTATTTTCACGCATCTGTCTGCTACTTCCATCACCTTTCTCAAACAAGTGCGACGCCACGAACGCCACGAAAGAGCGACTATCTAAACGTGCATACCGTCATCTCCATTTGAAGTGCAGCCATTTGGATCAGATATAAAGAACTTTGCCTTCAGATGTGGCATCATTAAAACTAGTTCATCTCAAGTCTCATATCCACTTCACGAGGGGCACATGAGCTAAATGAGTTGTTTTCTTTTACTTGTGTTTCCAAAGAACATTCTTTACGGGATAATCTTCCTGGCACCTTGTTGATTGAGGCATTAGAGAACTTATGGGGTTAAACAAACACTATCCATCGATTACACGCTTGTGTCGTCCACCTTGCCATCGACTGCTTCTCATTTTAAGTACTCTGAATGCAGAATTGTTTATTTCTAACATCTGAAACTTTTCTTGGATGCTTCCTTCATTTCTCCACTATCTTCCACTAAACTCTGCTTTAACCTGCTCTGTCTCCGTTGCTATGGTTGCCAGCTTTTCAACCTTCCTAAACCATTAGTTGTTCATTAATGTAAAACGGAAAACTACAGGTGCACCAGTGTAGGAATGCTGCCACAGTTATCACGTTAGAAACTACCGCAAAGTACAGAGAGAGTTACCTGGTGGTTCAATCAGCATTGTGTGAAATCCTTTGTTCGGGGTTTGAATGTAATAGATTTTTATGCAAAAGCGCCACGCTCCAGCTTTAAGGCACCGACAGCAAATCCTAGATTCTGTTTCTTCCCCAGTCTCTCTCCAGCCCTATTATCTATAATTTCTCTAATGTTGCTGTCAAATAAAGACATGAAATGCCCGTAAATGTAGATTAATTTAAAAAGTTCAGACAGTTTCTCCAGACGACATCAAACAATGCACTGAGTAGAAAATGAATCCAAAATAGGCCATTAGGGGACGCGTCAAACCTCAATTCTTTCTTGTTAATATGTTGATTAATTTGCACTCAAATGGAGAAACTTAACCCAGACGAGAAAAGCTTGGCGCTCTGATCGTATGATGGAGACTGCAGCAGCTTGTTGTTCATGTAAAAAAAAAAAAAGCCATTTTATTTCTCGAGCACAGGATCCTGACACGACTATCGCATGAAACAAAAGTGGCACCCTGCACGCCATTTTTCAGATACACAGAAATTCACTGTCAACAATCTTCAAAGCTCAAACATTGAACTGAAACCTGCTGACAGAGTAATTTGTAAAAGCTTATAAGAGCAAATGAGCAGCGGGGAACACCGTAGTTTGCTGGAACAACAGTTGTGTCGAACATATTTATTTGTGTGTGTGTGTGTGTGTGTGTGTGTGTTTGTTTCGCACCTCCAGAGGAGAGCTTCTTGATTGTGTCTGTCTGCACGGGGGCTTGTGTACCCGTCAGATTAGCCTCCCTCAGAGGCAGCGCGACTGACTGAGCAGCGCAGACACACACATTTCAAAGAGGACCTTTGATGTTGCTGAACTATATTTAGCAGCATCTTCTGGTGGGGACTTCTCTAGGGTGACAATTTCTAAAAGAAGGCAACCACAATGCCTCTCGATTTTCAATCCTTTGTATGTGGGTCATGATCCTGTAGTGCAAAAAAACACAGAGCAAACTCTCAGAAGTACAAAATGCTTCTTTTAAGGAAGATATATAATCAATGCCTACAATACCTTAATTACATAAGATTGAGATTAAACACTGTGTCGATCATTTTGTCACTTTACCAAAGCGTGAATTCTCAAATCCCCTCAGGTGTGTTTCTGGGCCAATTCAGGAGTGAGGGAAGCTCTCGCTAAAAATAGCTGTATGCAAAAATGTGGGCACAAACAAGACACACATCCCCTTCAGCAAACACATGTTAGAACTGTGCACAAATTTTGAAGTTATAAACTGTGGCATGAGGAAAACTTTGGACACCTTTCTACTTGTAAAGTCTCAGAAGTTCATTGGCACTTCAAAAATCAACTAAATGTGCAGCTTGTCCAAACTTTTGTATACAACTGTATTGTTTTTTTTTTTTTAGCACAGACATCCTCTCTATCTGCCAAGTTCCCGTTCAGTTGGGATGCAGGATAAAACAGAAATAAACAAAGAGAGATAGCCCTCGCCAGATAACCTAGATCTTCCTCAGCGATAAGCCAGATTTACTGGAGGTTATGGCCTCGAGCCTGCGCATGCTGGAGCTGAAGAGAACCCCCCTCCTCCAAAACGGAAACGCACATCAAGGCTGCAGAGACGCCACGTCGAGACGACAAAGACTTCAAACTGGTGATGGACGCTGTTTTTGCCGAAGACATCGGTTAATAATTCTCTCATTTTTTAGTAACACTAGATCTAAAATACTTTGATGTAGACATCAAAGAAAATAAACACGACGGCTTCAACACCAGCAGATCCTCTGATATTTCTAACATATTGGAGTGGAGTTAGCAGAGTGGGCTGGAGGCAACAGCGAATACCAGATTGTACCAGCTGATCGATCAGCTGCAAGACTTAACTCAACCCAGTGCTCTTAGTTGAAAAGTATGTGAACAGATGAGGCAGAAGATGAGAGACATTCAGAAAATAAGATTTGCTGTCGCACCTTTGACTGTTTAATGAGATGGAGTTACGGGTGTGTTTGATGACACGGGCTGCATAAAAGAAGTACACCTCCCTACTGTCTCATGTCAGTGGCAGTTGATAAAAGGTGTCTTCTGTCTTAGCTAACTACCTAAGGCTCAATCGTAAAGCTAATCTAGGATTTTCAAATGCTAACACAGGCCAGGAGCTGAATGTACGTCAGCAGAGACTCCTAACAATCTGGAGCAGCAAGACTCTGATGACACAGTTACAACAACATTCAAACTTAGGTGATGAAGTGTACCTGCCACACTCATATTGTAGTAAAGACTGACAGATGACCTGGACTGATAAAGTTGCTGCAACAGTATTTACGGACATCTGTTGCAGCTGTTTCCATCAGCTGGTAGTAGTTGCTCCATCATGTAGGTCAGATGTGACTGTATGGATTTAACAGTTCATTAACTGGAGAAGACTGCAGTTTGTTCATTGGGCCAATCATTGAACAGCAATTTCTAGTAAATTCAACACTCAAGTGACTTCTGAATTCGTAATGCAACCGTGACAATTTCACAAAAAACGTTAAGTGTCAGTGGTTAAAAACAGACAAATATCCACTTTATTCCATTTAACGATCAACTGATTATTGACTGCTGACATGGCTGATGATCAGTTGAGGAAACTGTTTAAAATGTGCATCCCCAGCCTGAATATATTCTGCTACAGCCATTGAATGTATTCACACTAATTAGTTACTTCTCCTGGAAATAGTTTTCAGTGACAGGTTCCACCATCCTCACACTGGATTCAAACACATCCACAGCATGCATATGCACAAGAGATATGCAGGAAACAACAAGAGCCAACACATGCCCACAATGCAAAGCACCTTCTTTGTGCATATTTCATGTCTCGGGCAATTTGGAGAGGAAATGTATTTGCATTGGTACAAGCAGTCATTTACAATTATTTATAAAGCGCACACAGTGTTTATCAGAAAATACGATGCTCAAAGCACGCTTCATGCCCCCAGTTGCTAAATAGCGTTACTACCAGTAACAGCTGGTGTTGCCAAATTGCAAATGCAACCTTGGGGTTTGGCAAAAACAGACACAAAGACTGATTCTGGGGCATCCTTCTTATAGAGTTACTGTTTTTGTTTTAATTTTCCACCTCTATCTGCTCCTGAAAAGCTAAGAATTGCAAATATGCCTGTTGTTTTTTTTAGAGAAGTGCATAATGATTTCAGCTGTTCTATTATTAATTTCATTGCTATTGTTTCGCTTAAAGCAGTTAGCGACGTGATCACAGCTTGAACTTTGAGGTATACTGTATAATTACAGCACGATATCGCCTGATAATGCATGACACAGTTCAGTGGCGCTGCACACAGATAAAACATGACACAGAACTTTAATTTATTCCTACACCCGAGGAATCTACAACAGAAGCGCTGCGCACCATTAAGCAGAAGCACCAGTTCACCTTTAAACTTTAGGGCACCTTGTAGGAGTCTTCAAAGACTAATGCAAACAGATGATGCAAGTAAAGAGCGCGGAAGTGTAGCATGTGGAAAATATTCATGGTCTCCACTCTTGGGATGCATTACAGCAAACAAGGCAGAACTGGGACAGGAAAAGACAGGCAGGGAAGTGTCTCATTGAGATGGTGCTGGTCGGAGTGGGCTGAGCGAGCACGGGAAGCGAGTGCAGGTGTATGAAGAGAGGAACGGATGAGAGAGCAGCTTAAGTTGTAGCGTGGGCTGAGGCTCGTGTAGCCTACAGCCACCCTGCTGCTCTCCAGTATGTTCTCGAGCCAGATTCGACTCCACGGGCCACGAGTCCAGCTCTCACTTGTGCAGCCTGAGCACCATTACCGGAAACCCCGGTTACAGCTAACACCTGTAGTGGTTTCATACCGGGACTAGTGCTCCTACAGAATACATTAACGTCGCTCCGAGCTATCCGCGTGTTAATAAAATACACCGGATTAAACGTGTGACCTCTGCGTTTTCTGCTCCACAGCTGCACGTTGAAAAGTAAAAAATCACTGGAACCTGAGCGCGATTTGAACTTAACTGTAGGCAAAATGAAAAGGTTCAACAGGGACCCAGACAATCTCTGGAAAGCAGAAACATTGGCCTCTATTTGAAACAAAGGATTTATATCCCGAGAATGTCCCGAAGCATCAGCGGGAGAGATTGTACTGTGTGTTTATAATAGCGTGAGTACGGACCCGCAGGAAACAGATTATACCATGAGCATTCAAACTAATCATTTCCATACAGTTACATGGGGGGGGGGGGGTTTAAAAAGAACAGCAGAATTTTTGTCTTTAATGGATTCATTCTGAGTGCAAACAGCAGAACCTGTAGTGTAATGTCCTCTGACTAAATATAGACGGAGGCAGTAAATAAATAATGCATGTCTAATAAGGAGAAATATGATGTAAGTGCACTTTCATGGGCTGAAAGGTAAGTATTTGGCATTTTAGGGAGAAAATTAAGGAAAAAGAGATGTTCTGAGGACCGAATGTGCCACTTTGGGTAAAACATGACACTGTCGCTTTTTTTCAGAACCTGGAACAGCTCCATCTGGATGTTAAAAAAAAAGCACTTGATTTGAGTATATGTACGCAATAAGACACATACAATCTGCTATTTTAAACGAGATATGTGCTCCCTGTGATGGTGGCTAAAGCACCATCAGCTCCATGAAATGCTGTCTTCAGCCAGGTAGCTATGTACTTTGGTTAATATCTCAACAACTATTGGACGCATTCATCAGAGAATTTGGTCAAGACAGTAATGGTCCCCAGGATGAGTTTTCATCAATGAATTGATCATGTTCACATTTGTGGTTTTCAGTGAAATACTCTGACAACTATTGGATGGGTTTGCTTGAGATATACGGGGGGACTCTAATATCTTTTTTGATGCCTTCACTTTTCATCTTGTCCATTACACCAGGGAACTCAGGGAAGATCACTTTTTTTCTACTCAGCACATGATCGAGCTTTTGTTACTTGTTATTCCGGATGAAAACATGAACACATACAAATAAGAAAACAGATCAATGTGGTGAAAGAGACACTGTTCATTTCAGGCTACATCAACACATTGTAAAATAATGTTTTAACACAAAATTATCTCCATCCAAATAAGCATTTTAGCTCAGTTTCATCATTAATCTCATACATCACGTACACTAGGCACATGGCGGTTCAAACCTAAAGCAGAGGCTTGGTTATCTAGTTGCAAATATTCAGAGGAAGAACAACAATGACTAAAAGTAAGATCAAAGCAACAGAACAGCTGCTACCATAGACGGCAGCATCAGCAACGCCTGTAATTCATTATCCATGTTGAATTAGCCACTTATAGTCACGGCTGATGTCTTTGCTTTCTTCCGGAAAATGGTCACATGATAGGAGCGCGACGAATCACAAACACGAACGTCTGCGTCACTGTTTCCAAAAGTTTCTGTCTCTGCCACGACCTTGGAGTTTTCAGACTAAAACAAGGTCAGTAGTGTGTCTCAAAGTCTTTGTTTCATCGGTCCTAAAATGCTGTAGAAGTGTAGACGCTGGTGTGAAAGAAGCAGAAGTAATGTGATGGAAAATGAAAATATATTCTCAGGAAAAACAGTCATACCATTTTACTAATCCCCCCCAGTGTATGGAGGAAGTACACCTTTGTATTCATGAGTGCTGTGGTTCATATATTAGTTAACTGTTTTATTCTCTGTTTAAAAGCCAATAAGGAAACCAAGCTGCTTGGCAAAAACAGCATGCATGCTGGTAACTTTGTTGAAGTGAATTAGTGATGAATCACCCTCATGCATAAGTCATACATTAATAATATCCTCATTTTACACATGATCTATGATGGAAAAGATACAGGAAACTAGAAATGGGAAAAAAAACAGCAAACCAGAGAGCCCCTACAACGATACAAATCATGCTTTCAGAGGAGGTTGTGTCTTATTTAAAAAGAGCCACCCTGACCTACCATCACATCCCAATTTCAGTTCATTTGGCACTTTGCTTTATGGACAAATGCTAAACTACATTCCCATCGTTCCCATCAGTCTTGGCTGCTATTTATGTAGTTAGCAAATGTCAGCGTGCAAACACGTCCAACTAAGACAAACAGTTAATGACACGCTGGCAAAACATCACCTTGTTAACACTGCGAGCGCGTTAACATGCTGGTGTGACTTTTTAATTAATAAACTAGCTAGACTTGAGAGAAGGTTGACTTGCTAACATCTGTGAGACATTAATGAAAATAGAAAAATGTAAAAAGACTATATGCCACTTATTCCCAGGGACAATAACCATATGGGTAGAAATCTGGAGCTCAGCCATATATGACTGCTTTCCCTAATGTGCTAAAAATTGGTGGTGGTGGTAGTATAGTTTAATTAAACAACTGCAAATATTTTTTGCAGTAGCTTTCAGTGGACATTAATGCTCCTTCACAGTAAAACACAGGCCTCGTTAGCCACTCACTGGCTGCTCATCCTGGATCAGTTTGGTGCAGCACGTCTGAATGTTGCTGAGTCAATTTCTATGTGGCGTATGAGAAAATATGTAGTCTAGGTAGCAATGACAGTGAGGTGACAGACTGCGAGGAGGAGAGAGAGAGAGAAAAAAAGAAAAAGAAAGGAGTACTCATTTATCTAGTGCACCATCTTGGCTTCGGTCTCTCCTCTCTCTCCATTGTCCCTCTTGTTCGTTTCATTTTCTACTCACACAAATTTCAAATGCACAAAGTAATAGCAATTTCATCCAGCTATTGAGCTGCTGCCTCTTCGGCACAATCTCATTGTGTCAAAGCTCGAAAATCATTCTGTAACTTATCTAGTTGGGTTTATTTTTAACTTTGAAAGAATTGGCAAAGAAGAAACGCCCCTACAACTTTGGCAACCATAAAGTTTTTTGTGTTCTGCTAATAAAAAAAAATACGAACAAGTTCAGGTGCATTCATGTTTAAAGGTCAGGGTTAAAGACAGGATTAAGAAGTTTGCAGCCTGCGGCGGCGTACACCAGACCTCTTTGTATTGTCATAACAGGACAGTTTTGTGGACAATAGCTCCAGGCTGGACGTATAAGGCAGGTCCTGCCCTTTAACGCCCTAAAACCCTCTGTGACGAGTGGCAAAGACAGTGTCAGCACGGCCTATTGTAACCATCCTAATCTAGCCATTAGCCAATTAGGAAGTGACGGGCAGCTGTAATGCCCTTGCATTAGGAGGATGGATTAGTTTCCCATTCAGCGCCTGCCTGCCGCCTCTGGGCAAATGGACTGATGGAGGACAGTGAACTGCTGCACCACGCCACCCAAAGCTGCTTCCACTGCACTTTGCCTTCATAGAGGCAGCAACCGCGGGTTATTCACTGTTTTCACTGATGACACAGAGCAGGGTGGTAATAAAGCGCGATTACATATCATTTAAGCGGTAATAAAGCCTATTGAGCAGCGAGCGCAGAGGAGGCTTCTGTTTTCACTCAGCTGATGATGAAAGTTAATATCGCCGCTTTGCAATCTAATCACATTGAACGTTTTGGTCTGTTGGCAAAGTGCAGATACAAGAAGTCATTTAGGGTTCTTGACCAAAAGATCAGTAATTTTTTTTTTCCTCGTCCTATAGTCCACTTAATGAGATTTCAGGTTCAGTCAAGTTCAGTGAGGATGACTGTGTGTTGCTCCCCAGCTTATTGACAGCCAGTAATGTGGGATAGATTGGAGAAAGCCAGGCACTGAACCACACTCCCCTGCCTGTTGGCCCTCTGCCGCCCTCCCCTGAATTCCATTAATAGCTCTGCCCTCCAGGAGGTGCTAGGTGGACCGCCTGTAACACAGCCAGAGATATTGATGGCTGCATCCTCCCCCCAAGGAGAGAGGAGAGGAGTGGAGAGGGCTGATAAAGAGATAAAGAGTGGGGAAGGAGGAAATGCAAGGGGAGAATAATTATTGAGGCTGGTATTTTAAAAGTTAAAGGTAGTTATTACAACACAACTCAGGAGGGGGTGCACCAACATTTTAAATCTGCAATTTTCACACGACAGCATCAACAAGCGTCCTTTAAATCATTTATTTTACCGGAGATTAAAGAGACAAACCAGCAGAAGGGGGTGAAATCATAAGAGAAGTACTTAGTTCTTTCCGAAGATTTAACAAATCATTTTTATTCATGTTTCCTCTGAGCAAACGGTCACTTGGGTTTTGTTCTCTGCAAAACACTTTGCATGATATTCCCTCTGCAACTGCTTCTTGTTGCTTGTCAACTCGCGGTAGCCAATGTTTGCCGCTTTACAAACAAAGCAATAATACTTTGTGTTCTACCAAAAAAAAAAAACTCTCAGTGGGCACTTTCCAAACTGAATTAATATTGCTCACATATCCAAAAGAGCATCCCCTGCTGAATTCTGTTGTAAGTACAGAGCGTTCGTATATAGATTCAACAAACACTGTTCCAAAGCTGCGAAGAAGCTAATAATTTAAAAAAAAACAAAAAAACAAAATCACAGACGCACAGTTGCTGCGAGCTCGTGCGAGAAGATCAAGGAGGGCTGCTCGAGATCTAATTTATTCAATCACACATGTCAGCGCGAAGCCGGAGCAGAAGCTTCAGAATCCTGCCAGACTACATCAAGTTAGGGCAGGTCGTAACATCTGATAATGTAATACTCTGTCAAATTGTGATACGATTTCCCCGCAGATGGGTTTAAAATGTATTAATGCAGTTAAATGATGTGATGTATTAGTACGCCGAGCGCCGAGTGTGTGTTCAGCAGGTCTGACATTTGTGCTAACAGTTTAGTCTGAAGAAGCAAAAGAAAACATTCTAAATTACTAGTCAGTGTTATTCACATTAAAAGCCGTCATGCAGGAGTCCATCGTATTCGAGCCGTTGCCAAACAATAATACAGAAATTCTGATTTAACCCACGATAGGCAGGCATTTTACATCTGATGTCTGGAGTGACGCTGCTGTGTTGGTGCACACATAATGCATGTTAGGCTACAGCAAGAAGGAGTATGGTGGGAAAAAAATCCCTAAGGAGCCTTTGAGAAAAAAAGAAAACTTGATATTGGGAGGATGAATCACAATTTTAAAAAAGATAGCATGACATATGTTGTAAGTACAGTGTTTGTGTAATACCTCCCATTGCCAGAAAGGGGAGCGAAAAGTCCCGAACTACAGGAGT
Organism: Stegastes partitus; assembly: GCF_000690725.1. Classification (NCBI taxonomy): domain Eukaryota; kingdom Metazoa; phylum Chordata; class Actinopteri; family Pomacentridae; genus Stegastes; species Stegastes partitus. The sequence continues at coordinate 90,807 of NW_007578672.1, read as the reverse complement.
GAAATCAAAGTGTGCTACAGGGGTGCTACAGATTTTTCATGTAAGAAGTTTAATCTATATATATATCTTTCCTTGCAGAACATTTGCTACCTTTTAAAAACATGCATGTTTGCTAGCTTAAAGTCTTTTCTTTTGTGTCCAAAATCATTCCTGATTTACAATATATTGAGCAATATCTAACATGGATTAACTAATATGATTTTTTTTGAGGGCTGATACCAATTATTAGTAATCATGGAGTCTGAGAACCATTATTTAGAACCGATATACATTTTAAATTTGTTTCTTTTCTCTGGAATAAAAAACAGTTTAAAAAACAGATCATCAGAAAGTTGCTAAATATTGATACGATAAATGATCAACCCCTAATATTTACTGTCTGCCATTTAATGCTGCTAATTGACCCCAAATTAATGCTGACATGATTAGTTAATGAACAGGAAATCCATCAGCACTACTTTAGTAATCGTTTGTTAAAATCTGCTTTATGACAAAAACGAGTGAATATAAAGTTCTCTGTTCTGAAGATTTACTACTTTTCTTTGTCTTATGTGACAGGAAATCGAATATCTTTGCGTTTTGCTTCATTGGAGTTGGACTTCAGAAAACTGTTTTACTTCTATCTAATATTTTACAGACTAGATAATTAGCAGATGATGATATATGGGGATGAAAAACACCCCACATATCCTTGTGAATGGTCAATATCGACACTTCCATCCTATTTTCCTGATGCGGTGTGAGTACCAGCTCAGTGCACGTTACTTCAGAGCCCATGCACAGCAGCGGAAACACTTAAGCGAGCCATAAACTACTACGGAGTCCATGACAGTGACAGATTGTCTTTTCATTGTGAGCAGCTCTTGCTATTGATTAAGTGCTGCATCAAACACATTGGAGACAAGCAGCGAATCCTGAAAGTTGGCACCAACGAGTAAAGCCTGACATTCAGGATGTAACTCATATGCAAGTATTGGAAAGGCCCATCGCACACGCGTCACGCTGAAGATAAACACACAAAGTGTAAAAGCGACCTACCCCTACACAGGGATGTCATCACGAAAGCTGTTATCATTGAGAAGTGAATCAGAGAAAGCTCCTCTATCCTCGTTTCTCTCGTGGGAAGACGTGAATGGATCCTTTCATTGCATCTCAAGCTCCCTCTATTCCTTCTTGCTCCTCCATCCACTAAAAGAGATCTCCTTTGGTCTTGCTGTGCATCTCAACTTCCATGAGGATCAAAGCCTTCGCGTTTGCAGTGGGAGGAGAATGTTGAAATGGAGAAAAAAAAAAGAAGAAGAAGGAGAAGGAAAAGAACACCCTAATAATAATTCAGAGCTGTGGAGGAGACCCTTGACAGACAGCAGCTGAGTGTGCGTTCGACTTTAATCTAGGGAGATCCCGGAAAAAAAAAAAAAAATATATATATCAGAGGAAAAACACAAGAAGGTCGATTTGGTTTCTTTGCAGCTACTCCAAAAGTTTCAGTGAATCCAGGCAGCGTCGCAGCCCGCATGCACAGCCAACAATGAGCAGGTATAAAGAGGAAAAGATGAGGGAAGAAACGAGAGGGCAGAGATATACAGAGATTAAGGGAAAGCTGATGTCATCCATTTGGATGCGTGGCCCCGGGGTGGGTGTTTTCAGGGTGTGTATGTGCAGTGATCAGGGATGTGAACGTGCTGCTGCGTCAGCCTAATCCCCCCCCCCCCCCTCCAGCCAGGGCCGCGCTGGCTCGAGCACATTACCACCCAATGACACAATCTGTTTGTCAGGACGGCCCATGCTGCTTTTATTCATTTATAATGCCCCGTCATGACTGCTTAGCCCCGAGGTGCAGACTGGCCCAATATGTATCCCATCAACCCCCGCTTCAACCCCATCCGGCACCATCTACCCTCCGAGTCCTCCAGCGTCAACAGCCGCGACGTCAAGAGAGCCAATTTGTATGTTTCCGGTTACCTCTCTGGATCAGGCGAGCGATTTGAACCGACAGAACGGTTGGGTCACAGAGGCGGGAATAATCATCGCACTCCGCGTGGTGATAATCATCTCATACTGGGACCTCTTGGCCTTTTAATACCAGAGGCTAAGCTATCTCACACTGCCATCACCTCTGCCCCTTTCCTGCTATTGAACGTACGGCGGCTCAGCGTGTGAGAGCGAGATGTGTAGAAATGCTTTCAAAGCCTCGCCACTTCAGTTAGAGCCACACCAGGCCGCGATTATTAAGTGCAGGAATTTGAAAGCATGCCTGTGTTTGTTCCCCCCGACGCACACGCACTTTCCTCAATTTGTTTAACCCTTTGAAATGGTCTGCACTTATATAGCGCTTTTACCCAAAGCGCTTTCCAATGTATTTCTCATTCACCCATTCACACACACATCCATACACGCGACGGAGCTGCCATGCAAGGTGCTGCCTGCCACTGGGAGCAACTTCAGGTTCAGTGTCTTGCCCAACGACACTTCGACTGTATCGACTCGCCAACCTTGGGATCAGAGGACAACCTGCCCTTTGACTCGCGCGCTGTGTTGGTCGACTCAAAGGATTGTGGATTAATCATGTCTCGTCTTAGCTAGAAATGCCAGGTCTTTTCAGAATGACTCAAATAGTGTGTTTGTTGTACTCTGATAGTCTGATAGTTATATTGCTTAAATACTCAACCTGACAGTGTAGCATTTTTCTGCAGCATGGATAAATGTAGCTCACACATGCATTGCGCTGGTGTTATACTTTGTGTTCATTCGTGTGCAGGAGTCTATAAGGATCTCTGTGACATTTATTTTGTCTTCTCCCCGAGTCTGTGAAAGAATAAATAGAAGTGTACATGTGCAAACCATGGAGAAGCAAAGCTTGATCTTTCAAGATGGCACCTGCACAATTGAATAAATAATAATACAAACAAAAGTGACTATGCTAGAATGTTTTCTAGCTTTTGTGTCCATGCTTTGACACATTACAGAAAAATTCACTTCTATGTATTGGGGAGACAGAAACTAAATTTTAATGGTTTGAAAGTTCAAAAATATAAAGATTTAAAGCCAACCTTGTGAGCAAATAGTTGTCCTGTCAACTGTTTTGCAGACGATTCTGTTGTATTTCTTTGTTGCAATACCGTGAGTGTCCACTGGGACAAACGTGCAGCAAAGTGCTGCTTTCTTTATACATCCATAATGTAACTACAATTGCTAGCTGGTTACAAGGGAAATGACATATTACTTATTCTTGCCTAGAACTCCGATACGTAAAATGTTTCTCCAACCAGCAGAAACAAACATCAATGCACACCATCCATTCATTAACTATACCGACTAAACCCTACAGAGGGTCACTGGAGACGATTCCAGCTGACACTGAGCGAGAGGTAAACCTGGAGATGTTGCCAAGTCATCGTAGCGCTAGCCTAAAGAGACAGACAACCATGCACACCCAATTGAGAATCATCAAATACAATAACATGTCTCTGAATTACATGAGGAGGAACCTTCAGAAAACTGATGCAGACACAGGAAGAAACAACCCCACCACCATGCCGGCTCAATAAACATCAGTCCTACTAAAATCACTGGAGAAATGAAAGATGTAAATTGGAATTTCTAATATATTCCAACTGGTTTTGTTAATAAGAAAAAAAAACTTTTGGCAATTTAAAACATATTAAGTCAAAATGAAGGAGCTACTTATCTGAGGCAACTGTAACTACTGAAGTACTGAAACATATCTTTTAACAAGATGATTTCTAACTTTATTTACAGATCATAATTCGAAATGACCCTTGAATAAAAAGCTGAATTTCACTGAAGAGAGTAATTTGCTCTACTGTCTGTATTATGTCTGAGCTTTGTTGTTTGACTGAGTTGTAACCCAGACGTGGGATTTAGACACAGAGAGCATCAATCAGACTGTAATTGCTAAAGGTGACTCCACTCAAGGGCACATAAATCTGACCGGCAGCAGTGACGAAAAAGACAAAGTCTGTAGATCTGTCAATGCAAGCCTCCCCTGCGTTGCAATTAATCTGTGACAGTGAAGAGCATGACCTCAGCCCGTGACAAATACTTTCTCTAAACCTTCCTGTCTAACTGCAAGTGCTGTTTGTGTACACTGCGTAAACACACTGAGACGTTAAAAAAAAGAAAAAAAGAAAAAGAAAAAAAAAAGCCTTAATAACGGCTCTTGTGATAAATGAAAGAATAAAAACTAATGTGGCTTCATGGGGGACAAAGTTGACCCTTTAAAAAGAACAAGCATTGATTTTGCTGTCAGTGTTGCATTTAAGGCATCGGGGGTTTTTCACGCTTCGATTAAAACCCACTCCAAAGTTGTCCAAAGGATTGTTTAAGTATCCAAGCTAATACAAAGACATGAATAATGAATATTAAGTTTTAAAAAATGATTGCAAATTATTCATGAATTCTATCTTCTTTTCTGTTAGTTGCTCAAGGCAAAAAAAAAAAAAAAAACAGGAGAAAAAATACATTCCTGGAAGCTTCCGGAGTAACATGCCATGCTCGGTAAATAACGGTTTGCGGAAAATGTTTCCATAAATAATAATGAAGGTTGTGTTTAGATAATCTCGCTGCTCTGAAGGTGGACTGAAGGACAAAGAGGATCTGCGAGGTTCAGCAAACACCGAGTTGGTTTGTCGAGATAGAAACGAGCTCTTCAGTACAGAATAATGATGTTTTCTTGGAATTAAATGAGTCCGTTACATATACATATTAAATGTGTAAATAAACTTGACTTGATGTGTGGAGTCCTTTTGCTTATTGCAGATTACAACCATGAATTCACTCAGCACAAAGGAGTATACATCTCTATATAGTTATGATGTAATTAAATGAACCGGCACATTAGAAAACTAGTTATCAGTGATGGATTAAAACGACTGAGGGTGAACACGACGAGCTGCAGCGATGAAATTCTGGCTTCATTTAAGTATTATTTTTACAGTTACGATCGTCATTCCTATTATATTAACAACACTATAGATGAGATGTTTATGGCTGAGGTTTGCGTAAGCATCGTTCTTACTAAAAAGAATAGAGTAACAAATGAGTAGTCGGATGATCAAACAGGGAAGAAATTACTCCCACAAGTTAACTTAATGAAACAATCATCGCCTAAACTGTTGCTTGTATACATCAGTCACAGTTTAAACAAATCACTCTGGGAAATACATTTATTTGCTTTGCTGCAAAGAGTTAGATGAGAAGATGAATCATATAGTTTCACCGTTAAATATGATATTAAAGCCAGGAGTTACTCAGACTCTTGGCGTCACCACTAGGTGGCCAGAAAACCTGCAGACACTCCTGACATGAAGCACTGTTTCTGGCCAAAAAATGATCTAGCACAACATACAACAACTTAAGACAGTGTAGTTATTGCAGATTTAGCCGTGCCAATGAAAATTTTTTACTAAAATTGTGCTTAATTATATCAAACAACCAACTTTCATTGATGCAGTGGCTCCTTCATATTAAGTTATTGGTGGATCTTTCTTAAAAATCTAGTCTTGACTTTTTTAAAATCAAAAATTAGAAATCCTCAAATTAGGAAAAACCATCTCCTGGCTGTCATTTCATATGTAACTAACAGATTGGATTGTCTCACTAAGCATTATGTCTACTCTCCAATTTTGTATCACTGCTGTTCTCAAAATAAAAGTATTGCAAAGAGATGATCTCTTTACTCTGCCCAGACTTTTAAACTGCACAATTAGCATGCAGGAGATCATCTGACTGAACTTATAGCTAGTTTATTAACTATGTAATTAGTTGAAAATTCATGTTTCCTACCCTGTTTGACGATGTCGCAGCAGTGTGTCCCCAGATCTAAATTTGATGATTAGTTTTAAATAGAAATTGATACAAATAAAACCGACATTGTGATAAAGTTTGGAATTAAATCACTCTCTCTCTTTCTGCCTTTAAAGCTGTAATTGTTTAATGGACTGAATCACCCCAAAAGCAACTATTTTCAATCTGTTTTTTTTTTTTATGACAATCCACCAAGAAGCTCAAGCTGAACATAACATACCTTCCTCTGCAGTAAAAGCTCACTATCTCCACAATAAACTGACTCTTAAAACATTTAAAATCAAATCCAAAAACATGCTGTATATTTACACGGTATCTTCTCACGTGGTCCTCCTTCCCTCTCCATACCATCTTGTCCTCTCTCTCTCTTCCACTGTCACGTTATTTCATTCCCTCTTTGATACCAGTGTCCATTAATTCAGGATCCAATTACTTGGACTGCTGCTAAGTCCCTCCCATCAGCCATCCATCTAAGAGCGCTCAGCCAATGTATGACTCTCTCCGTGCGACAGATCAAATTCCAACTCCACAAATAATCCCTCACCAGAATGCTGCTGCCAGCAACGCACAAACTTTAATTGGATCCTTTTAATAGTGCTCACTATGGCCACTTTCAGCCATGTAATTAGGTTTCTCTTCCTATAGAGTTTAATGGTTGTGAGTTGGGTAAGTCAAGCAAGAGAGAGAGAGACAGAGAAGAAAAAAGGGCCAGACTCTCCGTTTTACACTAGGCTTAATCCAATTTCACCCACAGAGAAATCATCTCATGCCATATATACTTTTTCAATGGGGTTTTTATGGGCCACCATAAAAACCATAGACTAGTGTTGAATATCCAGCCTCATTGATTTTTTTGGCTGTGAGCAAAGTGGTCTTCCCTTGGTCTCAGTGTCTCTCTTTTTTTATTTTTGGCCTGCACCTTTCCAACCGGCCCCCCCAACGCTCCCAAAACGTTGTCACCAAAACTCCCAGGACGGAATGCAAATGACGGGATTTCTGGAATGATTAATTTCTTCCACTTGTGAGGCGATTAGAGGGAGTCAATCAAATGAATAATATATGTATAAGCACTCTATCACAAGGCGGCGGCACAGTCGCAAGGATGGACGGATGAATGGATGACGGGAGAACAGTAAGCAGCTTAATAACAATACATACAAAGAGACACCCTTCTAGGGACAGAAAAGAAAACCGACAGAAGTGGAGAGGAGAGCGAGGAGGAAAAAATAGAAGGTGCAATGACACCGTGGACGTACAGTAGATGGATGGGTCACTCACGTGTCCAGGTGAGGAAGGACTTCCAGTAATTCTACTTGACTGTTCTGACAGTTCATATCTCAAAGGCATGCCAGGAGTATTTGTTTACACCCAGAAGTCGATTCCAAACTGTTTTCCTCCACAAGACTGATCATCTTGCCCTTAAAAATGGCTGCAGTGCAGTCCATTACCACCCACAAGGCCGGCTCTCCAGTGGAAGTCTGACGCAGAGTTCATGTCATTAATACATGTCATTAAGAATTTCGTTTTACTCCAGCTCGGACTGTTTGCTGCTAATGTGGCCACTGTGACCTGCGAAGTGTGCGAATGAGGAGTCAAAGCACAAAGCAGCACGTGAATGGTGTTTGTTGGGGCCATTAGAATGAGCTCCCTGCAATTTTCCAAAAGAGCTGATATTTCATAAATCATTTCAAATGTTTACTTTCCAGTTCTTTTAAATGTAATCAAAGAAATTAGCCACCTGGACTTGGCATTTTGCCAACTCATTGGGGATCTCCATCTGGTGTACCTGCCAGTTGACCTAATCCACAACATATTGTGGTTGTTGATTAGGTTTAGTGTTGATGTGTAAGGCTGTGGATGGCATTCCGTTTAGCGTCTGTTTGCATTGGAGAGGAAGCAGCAAACCAGATGAAATGGTTCACGTCTGTAGGTTTCTGGACTTGCAGGAATAAGATGACGAGATAAACCCCACGCAGGTTTATCTACTGTATGGAGCTGAGCTATCAGGGGAGGTGAAATTATGGGAAGGTGTAACATCATCTCCATCAGACATGCAGATTCATTAGTTATACTTCCAAAGCTGAGATTACTCTCAAACAGGATAAATGAAGATTTTCTGAGCCCACTCTCTGCAGCAAAAGTTTTCTTCCTCAGCTAGCAGCAGAGCATTGACTGCAGGAACATCAGTTTCCTGACATACGTTGTCTTTAAGATGGTCCTGCCGTCTCTCCATCTCCATCCTCCAGGATCAATAAAGGTGGACGACCATTAAACCGAGAAGACTTACGATTATCCACATAATGGTCTCTGAGGTTATCCATCACTGCACCTAACTGCAGAGTTTCCACAAAGTCAGCCTCATACATGTACGCAAGCCGGCACGTGTGCTTTAACATAGCTGTGGTTCCATATTTTATAGCCACTTCAAAGTACGACTTTCAAAAACTTTTCGTGAAGAAGTTTGAAAAAACTTTTGCAAAAAAAGTTTTTACGCTCGCTTGAGTTGTTTTTTTGAGAAAAGTTTGGTCTATAAAAAGTCAGGAAACGGTGAAAAATGCCAATTACTGTTTCTGAAAGTCAAAGACAATGTCCTCAAATGTCTTGTTTGATCTACAACGATAATCAGTTTACTGTCTTAGAGGAAGAAAAAAACAAGAAAAAAATACACTAAAAAAGCTGAAAATTTCTCAAACCAATGAATCAACTATCAAAATGTTAATGATTAATTTAATAGTGGGAAACCAATTAATTGACTGTATAAACACTGCTGCAGTCTGAAGCGCAGCCGACAACATGTACCGACAAAAACACCAGATGAGGAACAACTCCTGCACTTCAGTTTAGCTGAAACAATAACAGTTACAGTTCAATAAAGACAGACGTTGTAGTCGGGTTTAAGATGCTCTTTAAACAACACATAACTGCCTGAGTGAGCAGCTGTGGATGAGTGCCTAAGCTTGAAGTTATTAAAACAATAATGAAATCAATATAACGCCTAATTCACCGTGTGAGTATTTTTAAATCCTCAGAAAAAAGTCTGCAGTGACATTATCTGTTAAGTGATGATACGAACATCTGCAGGTTATGGTGACACACTCTGACACTGTCACACATCGCCGTGTTCCTGCCTCTCAGTTTTGATGATATTGTACTTTTCTTTGTTTTGAATGGCAGTAAACTAAATGTAACCCCTTTGATCGTCGATTGAAGGAGTCAAAAGTTGAGGAATTTCTTTGCGATTAATCTCGAAGATCAAATGAAAGCACCTGTTAGTCTCAGCCACAATCAGCTCCAAATGCTAAAACTTCAAAGCAGCTGTTGCAGAGCATATCTGAGGGAAGGGGAGTCTGTGTAATGACTCCATCACAACATATGTGTCTCTCTGGGAGTTGGGCGCGAGAATTCTCAATCACCTGTGCGTTTCAATCGCCTACTTGATGCTGTGTGGCATCTGTAATGGCAAGAAAAGGAACAGAAGAGCAAGGCAGGAAGAGAAAAGGACCGTCTCTTTGTGTGACACACTTTACATTCACCCCATTGCCACAACACTGAAAGACATTATAGTCTTATAATATATACTATAAAACATGCAGCAGCACAAAATCACCGGCAGGACCATCTGGCTGCGGCTTAATTAAATACACTTAATCACATTCAACATATGCAACACATTCATATGCCACAGCGGTTTAGCAGGGAGGGCGAGACAAAAATAAAAATCCATTTTGATTAAGACTAAAGGACAATTTCTGAGCGGCACCGAAAAATCATTACCGCCACAATAGCGGGAGTATGACGAAACAATGGCGCTCAAAGTGATTCATTCATCACTCCCGTTATGTTAACCTTTCTCCCTCTCCCACCTGCTGAAAAAAAAAACCTCACAAATTAATCTGCCTCCTCTTGTAGGAGCTAATGACGGCTGAATGGAGAGCGGGCTGCACACGTGTCGAGGCTGTGAAACGCACACTTGTGAATAGAAGGTATGTGTAGTTCCGAAGCGAACGTGAGCGTGTGGAGACGTACGAAGTGAATTTTAGCGAGGACATGTATATAGAATAAACGCAGGACTTTGTGCATAACCCTTCACAACCACTGATCCATGTATAAAAAGTGTTAAATTCAAGCTTTCTAGGAACATATTGAACATTTTAATGAAGTGTGGAAATGTGAATTACGCTGCAGAGATGTATTGATACATCTTAACACTTTTTTAAAAATCTGATTTTGAGCCAATCTGCTGCCAAGTCACGCACTGAGGCCAAGCAACACACCGCAAAAGTTCAGACACATTTAATTAAATTCACTAGAATGACCTCAATCAGTGGATTTGCTCGTGGAGGCAAACTAGATCAGAGCTTTTTGGACGGAACTTAACTTTGGTGAACTTTGGCACGGAACTAGAAAAAAAAGAAAGACGAACTGCAAACAGTGCTGACCTTTAAAGGAAAGGAGGTGTAGAGAAAAGCTATCACATTAGCCGTGTCTCACCATCCGCTTTTACACAACTTTGCTCTGCCGGTGTATAAAGCGCTTCGCCAAAGAGAGCGGCGTGGTTTGAAGTCAGAAGTGAGACGGGATTTTGAAGGCCGCAAATACATTTGCTTCACCTTGTTCGGTTAGAAGTCGGGGGATCCCCGAGTATTTCACACGGATGATGGTGAATGAGTTTTGCGGCGTCACTCTCCAGTGTGAAGAGGCACTACAGCTGCCGTACTATGCAAAGGACAAGGCTGCAAACATTCCAGGGAAACCTTCTCGCCTTCTCAAGTGTTTTAAACTCCAGTCAAAATGTATTTATTCCTCATTGCCCTGATTTGATCTTAGTGCTTCATAACTTTTGCTCCTCTTAGTTTATAGATCTTTTCCTGACATTGATTCAACCACTAAAAATTTTCATCTGTGTATGAAAGTTACATATTTTGACGTTTTTCCCCCCATGAAAATAGATCCTTCATGCCTAAAAATGGCTGTAACGCAACTCTCCACTTCTGCCTGGACTCACAATCAGAGAACATGAAGCCTTTGCCTCTTTCTCCACCAACCCACCTGCTGCTCGCCTGCAGCCCGAGCACGTCTGCTCACCTCTGACTGCTTAAACATTGTTAAACTCCCCTCCGCTACCCAATGATGAATTGTAACATTGGAATATTTCAGCCATAGTGGATTGTACAGGCTTACCTACAGTCTATGTATCAGAAAGATAATATAATTCATGCATTGCCCTGTACAGTAGTAGTGAACAGTAAAAGATAACATGAGCCTGTGGTTTGACTGTGTTATCAAAACAGCTAATAGCATGTAGCTAATGTTAGATAAAGGCTCACAATTTCCCTTTTTGCAACCGAAGACAGTTTTTTTCCCTCTGATATGGAAAGTTCTATCCTGCATTTGGACAGAAATGGTTTCTTTGGTTTGGTTTGTATTAAACCCTGCATCTGTGTTTTTAAGACACTGCAGTTTCAAGGATTTTTTTTTTTTCCACTCATGATGCATCGTGTAGCGTGTAAAAAACATCTTCGGGACATGTTCCAAGGTAAAAAACGTGAATTTTCAGCAAAGGTTCTTTATATATTTATTCAAAAGTCAGGTTTTAAAGGGTTTATGTTTAAAAAAAACAACTTGGATTTACAGTTGAAACCAGAAGTTTACTGTATAAAAAGACACCTTTTTTTTAATTTCTCCTCACTAGCTGACATTAAATGTGTTTAAAGTAAGTCAACCAAAATTCCAACAAAACTATTGTGAGAAGCTTGTGGAAGTAAACCCAAACCATTTGACCCAGGTCATACAGTTTAAAGGCGATGCAACCAAAAGATAATGTATGTAAACTTCTGACTTCTGATTTCTTTAGATTTTTCCATGTTATCACAAATGGAAGCAGCGAGTTTGAGGTGAGCTTTAAAATACATCCATAGGTGTGCCTCCAATTAACTCAAATGTTGTCAATTAACCGAAGCCATGACATCATCATCATCTGGGCTTTCCCAAATAGTTTGAAGGCATAGTAGCCTTAGTGTCTGTAAACTTCTGACTTTGAAGAAAGTAGTAAAAAAAATCTCTCTCTCATTATTCTGGTGTTTAGCAAATAGAAATATTTTTTGTAATCCTAACTGACCTAAAACAGGAAAAGTTTAGTCTGATTTCATGTCAGACAGTGAGAAAAAAAGGTTTACGTCTTTTTATACATTGTATTTAAACTACTGGTTTTAACTGTACTTACAAGTGTCCAGATCATGTTTCTGGACACAAGACCATACCGACTGTTCTGGTTTACAGATAATGATGGGATTTCACCAAAAGCACAGATGATAAGAAATGAGACAAAGGGAAGAAATGAGAAAGAGCTGACGTGTTAAAGCAGACGTGTAGTTATCAAAGATCACATTATTTAAAAAGTATTTTGATAATCGAGCAATAGCTTTGAGTCATTTTTTTAAAAAGGAAAGAAGACCCTCAGACTTCTGGGAAGTGTACATTATTTGGTTTCTTCTCTCCTTTGTTACAGTAAACTGAATATTTTCAGGTTGTGGACGAAACAACGTGGGCTTTGGGAAACACTTTACATTTTACAGAATGAACAACTAATCAGTTCATTGAGGAAATAATTCACAGATTCATCAACAATAAAAATAATCAGTAGATAAAGTTTATTTTGGAGTTTATAGGATACTAGTCGAAGTAAGTGATAAATAAATAAGAATGAATCCAGAGGTTGTGCTGCTCAGACAATCTAAATTTTATGTCCTTTAAAATTTGATATTTTTCCTAAAACAATGAAATTAGAAATAAGGAATCCTGCCTGCATGTGTGAAACTGTGTATTCGTGTATGCATGTCTCAGAGTGCATGTGTGTATGCAAACTTGGCCTGAGTGTGTGTGTGTGTGTGTGTGTGTGTGTCTGCAGGCAGATAACCATGCAGCGTGCAGCTTAGTGTTCACTTATCGAGGCTGTCCCTGCGTGGAGCCGATGGAAGCCCCTTATCACCGACCCTCAGAGCCCCCCATCCCTCAACTCAAACTGCTTGCAGAAAAGTGAGGCAAAAAATACATAAAATATGCAGCAAAGGAGTGAAAAATAAAAATAAAAAATCCTCCCAGATACTGATATTTCTCCCTGGTGATGTGGCATCCATTGTTGTTTGTTTATGAGAGTGTCTGCCTTGACCTTAATGTCCTGGTTGGGTGAAAAATGGAAGAGGGTTGTAGAAAGACAGAGAGGATGATGGGAGCGAGAGCGAAATAATCAGTCTTGGTTTTTGATAGAGAATGAAGTTATTACCAACTGGTAATGGAAGGTACTCGGAAGCCAAGGAGGAAGATGGAACTTGAAAAGGGGGGAAAAAAATAAAAAAAATTCCTATGAAAGGAACAGTGAGGAGAAAATGGTGATAAATGCCTGTCGTGGAAAAAAATCCACAGACCATCTTCGTGCGAGAACGGGGGTCTGAACGCATTCGACGCCTGGATGGAACTGCAGCGTCGTCGTGTGTGCGAGCGTCGGAATAAAGCGAGGTCAGTCAGGCATTTTCTTTGTTGCTCATAATCCCATGGGGAAGGCGCTATAGAGCTGAGAATCATGGGACATGTTCTTCTCCTGAGTCCCCACGGACCAGACGGCTCATTTCCACCTCAGAGCTCATATGACAAAAAGAAGAAGGAGAAGATGATGCGGTGGGTACAAAACAGTCCTTAGTCCTCATGGTTTGTCTGAGTGTTTTTGACATTACCACCCTTTAAATGGAAGATGGAGGTTGAGGGGAAAGAGGGAAACAAGTTCCGTTTATCAGGATGGTACAATATGATGCTGTAAGGATGAGTTCATGAATTAACTAGTAAAAAAAACAAACAGATTATTTACCTGATTGATTTCACATGTCATTTATCAGGTCTGGATATTAAACATAAAGACACAGCCTGTTAGATTAGCATAATCAGCACAGGTCTGTACGGTGATGACGAGGCTGCCAGCCAGAGTCTCTAAACGTGGCATTCTGTTTGTTTAGCAAAATGCGGTTTCCCCAGTGCCAGACTATTTCTTGGCTGGAGGTGGCGACTACCTCTGCGTCTACATGCACAACAGAATCCTGGTTATCAGGCTTATCCTGGTTTTGATCGTAATCCAGAAATGGCGTCTACATGGAGCACAGAGAAATGTGGTTATACATGAGATCGACTAGTTAACAATGACTGCTTGCTGTTTGCTCAGGCACCTGCGTCGTTTGCAACAGAAAAGGGCATTCCTGTAACTGCCTACTGTTTGAAATTCATTTGACTGGGGCTACTGAAAATGAGGTCACTTAAGCTTATAGCGGGCTTAGCATGATTAAATGCCAACATTGCATTGCGGATTTGGCTTATCCACCTAACTGCCAGCTATAAGAGAGTGACAGGAAATATTAAATATGTCAGTCTGACCGAAGTCAGGCTGCCACTGTACCACGTAGGAGAGGGGACTGGTGGATGAGGGGACGTAGAGAGTTCAACAACCCATCGTGAACTTCCTGTACATGTAGGGCATCTTTGTACTGGCTGTGTGATGCATTGAACTGTTCACAAAAACAGCAGTAGGAGCATCAGATTTTGTTGACAGTTGCCACGGTGTTGTACAAGTTGTGGAAAAAAATCAATTGGCTTGTGTTTCTGTTTCATTTGGCTGAAGTTGGCAGTCAGAGACCAGGATCAGACGTATACATAGAACAGGATCGCAGTTTCTTCAGGACTGCTACAGCTTGCATGATCAGGTTTCTCAAAACCAGACAAAGGGCTTATCCAACTTTCTGAAACCAGGATATGATGTTTGCAAGTGTGAACACAAAAACCTCAAAAACCACATCATACCCAGGACACCCAAGTTCATGAAGACGCAGTCACTGAAACACTGCATAGAGTGTGTGTCTAAGGTGCTGGTATGTGATTGTGTTACTTTTCAACAGAGTCTGACCACCTGTTTTCCCTTGTTTCTCGTCCTAATGCTAAGCTATGCTAACAATCTTCTGGCTTATTAAACAAATTAGACACAACACTTTAAACGAAGCCATTTTTGTGCTGGTGGGGTGATTTGTTTTCGCCTTGTGATCGAGCTGAGCAAGCTGTTTCAGCCTATTTCTTGTGTCTCAGTGAGGCTCATAGCCTGGTGGATGCAGTTTTCTTTTTTAAATTTAGAATACAGACTTGAAAGTGGTATTGACCTTCTCATCTAACAAAGCAATTAAGTCTAGTCCTGAAAAAATATATAAATAAAAAAACACCACCTTTTGAAATCAAGGTTTTGCTGCTTTTCTCCTCATATTTTCGAGGACTATCTAGGTTTTAATATTATTATTTCTTTAAGCTCATCCACTTAATAGTCCGTGTAGAAAACAGTGTTGTAGTGAGAAAAAAAACCCAAAAAGGCTGCACGTTTATTGCGTCACTTCTGTAAATGCCACAACAGTCTTTCTCTCAGTGATGGATGTAGGAAAGTGATGGAGAGGTGCAGGCAGGGCGTGAAAATACAACATCCTGCACACCTGGCCTGATTATCCGGAGAATATAAACCAGGTCGGAGGAGTCTGACAGCGCATCATGATGGGTGGTTGTCTGTTTGAGTGACAGATGGGAATGGCCTTAAAAAAAAAACCCTGACGGATAGGTGGGAAAAATAGCTGAACTGTAATCCCCGGAGACCCTGCTGGCTGACAGGCATAGAAACTAGTTAAACGAAAACCTTGGAGATATAATGTAAGTTACAGTTTAATACAAGCAAATCAAGTGCATTCAGCAATCCTTTGGGGAATTCAGCGATCAAGAGCTTTTAAATGTTTACAATAAGGAATATTTTCAGCTGACTGACGTGTGAGTGTAACGTCCCTGAAGCACGCATTTTGATGAGTGTCGGACCTTAAAGCTGTAAATGTTCATGTTGTCTTAGGAGCAAAAAGCCTTGAACCACAAAATAATCTCTTTTTATTTTAAGGTGTATTTGTTGAAATATGGCCTATCAAAAGCACAATCCATTATACCGATGTAAACGACAAGGCTTCCCCAAAACTACAAATCAGAACAGGCCTATCAGCACCACTGGCGGGTTTGAAAGGCATGTTGTTTTTAACGAATCTGCAAAATCAAACAATTATTCAGAGTCACAAACGGTAAAAACAGGACGAATCATCAGACTTTCAACTTTACTTTAACTGTGTGTGACTTTGGGTTTCTTTAGAAAAAATAATCAAATCAATGCCTAAAATCAGAGTATTTAATCAAAATCGCTCGATTCTACATGTTAAAATGTTGTCAAAAATTATACTGGGCTGAACTGCAGGCAGTGTTCACACCGAGCAGGTAAAAGACGTGTGAAAATATATCGGAAATGTAAGAATTCAAATACATGTAGTATGTGGAGCCACCATTTTTTGAGGATTAGTACCAACTGGAAGCACTAGCAAGATGTTGTTCAGTTTTTAATTCATTTTTTTGCAATGTCTAGCCATGATTGTGCTGTTTCTATTAAACTGGAGAAATTTCTATGCAGTGAAAAATGAGCCCAAAGTGAGTCAGAATGTTACAGCAGCAAAAAAAAAAAAAAGTCACTGTTTGGGGTTCAGATGATTAATAGTACAGCAAAGAAAAGAGAAAAGAAATACAATAGAAAAGGAACTCTAAGGAAACATTTAGTAGATGTAAACGTTAAATAACTCAGACCGAATAGTCTACATTAAGTTGGGTGAGTTCAAAGTCGAGAGCTCAGAGTTTTCTCTGTATGAAAGAATAGAATAGAATAGAATAGAATAGAATAGAATAGAATAGAATAGAATAGAATAGAATAGACTTTATTCATTCCAGACTTGGGAAATTATTGACAGCACCACCAGTAGTTGTCCAACCAATAAGAATTTGGTCAGACGAGCACATACTGACCAGCCAACTGGTCACCATTACAGCCCTGATACCAGTTTTACGCAGCAGCCAAACAAACTAACGTTGTGTAGTAAAAAAGTCAGTCCACAACAGGCTTTTCTCCATCATGAAATGTTCCATCACTTCATGCAATATTTACAGATCTGCTCTTGAAGAATGACAAAAAGTTTGCTTTAGTCACTTGCAGGTGAAGGCCACACTGTGAGCCAATATGTGCCTAATTCATATGGAGATGAGGTTATCAAACCTTCATCCACCAAGAATGAGGCAAATTACAAAGAAAAGTATGCTTTAAAAATGTATGTAAGATGTGCATATTATTAAAGTGAGTACTTGTTCACATAAATCAACAAAATTGAACGAAATAAAGAAAATAAATAAACCAACGGGAGGACACGCTATGCATGATGAGCACTCATGAAAACATGTGCATGAGCTTTATTTCGTGCTCACCCTGTTAGCATCTCGTGCCCTTGATGTTCGAAAATCTTGGCCTTGATGTTTTGGGGTTGTTTTTTTTTGTTTCCTTGTGTGTGTGAGTGTGTGTGTCTTCTTTTTCTTTTTTCTTTTTTGTTCCTGTGGGTGCCTCCTAGTCTCTGTGCTGCACTGATCTTTTTCCAAAAAAAAAAAAAAACTCAGACAAAAGGCCAGAATAACAGCAGAGACTAATTAGGACAAATTCTGGGATATACACAGGGAGATGAAAGAGAAGAAGAAGCATGTGAGTGCTTGAGAAAGGCTGGAGTGGGCATTTCATTTGATCCAATTCAATTCAAATGAACTGTCACCGTACCTTATGCATACATGTACAGAGAATCTGAAACTTTGCCTTCAGGCTAATGCAAATCCACAGTCAAAACAGAAGAGAAACAAACAACAGCAAAAATGTGCATTAGGAGCAGTACCAGTGGAGCTACTGAGAATAAAAAATACAAGCAGCAGACTCACAACATGCACGTAATCATTGGACTGCATTAACAACAAACTAAGCCACACTTCAGATCAATTCAGCAAAGTTTAGTTCAATCTGTCATTTTTTAGACAGTGAAAGCATTCAGTCTATAAAATATCACAACTCAAGTGTTTCTTGATGTATAAATCTGCAACAACAAATACGTACAAGTTTTCGAACATAATGTAAAAATGTTCATAGTAATTTGCTCAGTGTTCACTGACCGTGCACTTCATTAGTTTTCTCTACAACATCCACTCTTGTTTTTCACGGCTAACGCTATGAACTTACAGCTTAGCACGTTAAGGCTGGAGTCTTGTAAAAAAAAACGTTGCCAGTGGCAAAAAGTGGTACATTTTTAAACATTAAAAGGAAAACATTATTTTTCCTTCACCAAAATGTGTTTATAGTCAAAATTGACTACATACAGGACTCAAGGCGCGCTTCGTATGCTCAACTACAAGTGCAAGTATTTTCATTAGGGCTGGGTCTTGTGTCGGTTTCAATAAAATGTTTGATTTCTTTACTTAAAGAGACTTGATTCAGTGCATCATGCTTCAGTATGTTTCATCTCAAATGCAAAATCTCTCACTCACCACTGTATTCTTGATGATTTGGTTGGCTGGACATCACTGAGCATTCTTAGATAACAACACTGGTATATGTTCATCATAAAGGTCTGCTGGGCAAACTCCCAGAATACCTCAACACCCTTCTCACTACCCCGGATTTGAACAGATTTTGGTAAAACAGCGTTCTCCTGTCATGCATCATGGTCATGAAATAACCTCCAAAAAAACTCTTAAACTAGAAACATTCACGTCCATTAATGAGTTTAAGCGTATCATAAAGAATACAGTGACAGAGGAACGTCACTGTTTTTCTTCAGAGGCCGCTGTCCTTGAATAGCTGTCGATCTGTTTTATTGTTGTACTGTTCATTTGTGTATCATGTATCTGTTCTATATTAGTTTTCTGACTTTGTATGGCTGCTACCGAGGCCTTTGTAAAAGAGATTTCTAATCTCAATGGTATTTCCCGGTTAAACAAAAATTAAACAATAAAATAAAAAATCACTCTATATCTATAATTACATCATTGTTAATGGCCTACTTAAAAAAACAACCAAAAAAACGACGAGTAACAAAAAGGATTGATTTTGAAGTGACAAGAGGCCTGGCAGCGGTGGACTAACGTACCCTGGGAGACCTGCATGGAGGCTATAGGGGGAATGACGGGGCAGTTTGAGAGCCAGGGAGCTAGCGTGCTTGGAGTTTGTTCAAGCCAAGACTTTGAGTTTCGTGACGCGCTTTCTTGGCAGCTAATTGCAAGGTCGGCGATTTAACCCCCCGCCCCGTGCATGTCCAAGTGTCCTTGGGCGAGACACTGAACCTGAAGTTGCTCTTGATGACGGGCAGGAACCTTGCACAGCAGCTCTGTGGCCATTCGTGCGTGGATGTGTGAATAAGAAACATATTGTAAAGCACTTTGAGTACCACGAAGTAGAAAAGCGGTATATGAGTGCAGACCCTTTACATGCTATTGAACCATTTTCTGAGTGACGTCTCTATTGCTATTGGGTCGTTACACGCTACTACATAAAAAAAATAAATAAATAAATCACAGAGGCCATCGTGGTACATTTCAACACCATCAAAGCCAACAGACTCCTCCTGATGTCCTGTCACACTGGTGAAAAAAAACTTCTAATCTGTTGAGTTTGCATATTTATATACTGAATAAAACTGAATTGAAACTCTCTTTGAAATTCTTTCTCATCACCAACCATTACAAGTATCAACCTCTGATATAAGTCCCTAACATGCTCCCCCCTTTAAATTTTGAAATTCAAGTCACGATTACTGCCATGACAGATCAATCTTTTAATCTCTTAAATGTCTGCAAATAGTGAAAAATGCCCATCATAAGTTCCAAGAGCCTACAGGGATGTCTTGTATTTGCTTGCTTTATCCAGGCCAACAGCCCAAATGTTATTCAATTGCACAAAGATACACAAACAGTCACATCCGAGCAGATGGAATCAGCAGATGACTCGAAAAACTAGAACAATTAATTGATTAGCCAAACTGCTGCCGCGTCATTTCCAGAAGACCTGCTCTGAACAACTGGATGTTTCAGAATTAGCGTTGAGTATGCATGTCATTCTTGGAAGTTTGTGTCTGAATAAAGGAAAAAAACAAACAGTAAGCTTATCTCAGCTAGATGCATATTCATGCCCCCCCCTCTTCTCATTATCTTCCATTAATCTACTTCAGGCTAAATGCTTTGTAAGAGACATTCTGCATCATGGGAGAGGCTACTCAAACACTGCCAAGGAGAGCTACACAAACAACCTTGGAGAGAGAGGGGGAGAGAGAGAGGGAGAGAGGGGGAGACAACAAGGGGAGGAGAACAGGTTTATCATCACTTCCCCTCCTTTTGATCTCTTATTGAGCAGAAGATGTGTGTGAATTTGAGTGAGGAAAAGGAAGACGAGGAGTAAAAACATGTGGAGAAAGACCGAGAGACGTATCTGCTCCAAAGCTATCACACATCTCACTCCGACCCAGTTTCATTACAGCCTAATCCATCCTACAACCGCGACAGAGCGCTCTTCCCCATCCCGACCTCCTCCAAATGAGGCCGGCACCGCTGTGCTTTTAGGGGCTTTTACAGTACGCTGGTCTTCATTTGTACTATACCATGATGTCTACTCCTGGGAGAGCATCTGTCATCACTACTTTGCCATGCTGTGTCAGTGCGGTTCTGCCTCTGCCACGATTATTTAGTAAGCCTGCGTACATGTGTGGAAGCATATGTGAAGAGCGTGTCTCGGTGCGTGATTCGAGCCAGCGCTTCTGACGTGCTGCGTAAGTGAAGTTGCACAAGTCCTCTTTACCCGTCTGCTTCTGCTGTCTGGTGTGCCAGCGAAGATGTGTGGACGTCTCCGGCTTTGGGAAGAATATGCTTAAATGTGTGAGAGTTTTCGTGTACTTTTATGTGAGAGTTAATGAGCTTGTGAGAAGAAGGAGAAAAAAAAAAAAAAAGACGACGGCAAGCAGAGTGCGCATTTGGGAACGTCTTGGCAGCTGTCTCGGCCACCAGACCGGCAAACAACGGTTGATACTTAAAAATCAAACTCTTTATACTTGGCAGCAACGAGGCAGAAAATAAACACGGTCCATCCTGTGCTGTCTGCGTGTTTTTTATTAGATTTTTTTGATATATTTGATTGACAGATAATAATTTTGATCCCTTATGTCAATGTTAACTAAAATGTGACCCAAATCAGTCACATTGCACCTGTAATATTATACGTGACCCACAACTAAATGGACCAATCTAAGGAATAAACCCAAAATCAATATTTTATCATGTGTTAACTTAATTCGGGCTGTATCTCGGATGTATTCCAAGGCGTCATGAGACTGTTTTCTTGCAGATGAGTCACAAATGTGGACCAAAATGCAAGTCAGTGGTTGGTTCTTTTGTTTAAAAATGTTAGAAAGCTACAAAAAGCAGCAAGTTCTACGACTGCACAACCAATAATCCTCGCTAAACATGTTGTTGGGCTGTTAATTGGATGAAATACATATTGAAAAGTGAATTTTGTAGACTGAAAAGTGTATATATTTATTGAAAAAACGAAACGTCTGCAGCCTCGCTACCAGTTCAGTGACTGTACTCATGCACACTAATGCTATAGGCAGAATGCTAACATCAGCATGCTAACCTGCTCACAATAATACTGACTCTCTCTACCTGATGAGAACGCCATTCGTTTTCAAGTATTGCAGCATAAACCAAAGTAAACTAGAATCTCGGTTACCTGCCTCCATCATAACTTGTACCTTACATCATCCATCTTCCCTTCATTTTCTGACTTGTAGCGGTGTATAATTCCCAGGAACGTGTTTTTGCAGAACATGATGATGTCATGATGAACTTGACCTTTTTGCTATAAAAGGCCTCCACTTCATCATTTTGTCCTATTAGATATTTGTGTGAGATTTCCCTCATAATTACTGTGTATATTCTGGAGTCATGGCCAAAAAAAAACTCTTCTGGAAGGTCACGGTAACCTTTGATCAGTGAAATTTAATCAGTTCATCCTCATTTCTGCTCACGTGAATGGGTTATAAATACGTGACTACAGACAACCTGAAAAGAATAAAAGTTCGGACCTATCAGCGGTTCAAAATGAAAAGTTAAGGGGTCACTTATGTTATTAAAACTCATTCAGAGCGGAACACTGCTAAATTTCATAGCAATCAATGTCATGGTTGCTGAAACATTTCACTCAAAACCACAAATGTCAGTCTTGTGATGTCAAGATGGAAGTCAGGGACAATCATGAAACTCGACAAAAACTTCACGACAACAAATGTGATATTTGTTGAAATATTTCACTCTGGACCAAAGTGGTTTTGGTCTGATTAATTGATATCGAAAAAAAGTGTTTAGCTCCAGCCTTCCAATAAACTCTGAGATTAAAATGACGAAAGAAGCCTTCATCACGCATTTCTAATCCATCTCTTTTAGAGCCCTTCTGCCACTAAGTCCTTCATTTGGCGGGGCAGCTACTGCCCGCTCCGCTCTTGTCTCATTAAAGGTATTGAAATATGGTGGCATTTCACAGGCCGCCGCCACCGCATTAAAAAAAAAAAATCCTCCGCAGGTCGAGGGGGAGTGTACAAGTGAAGGTCAACTGCTTTGATTCCCGGCCACACAGGCATGAACTCCGGGTTGTGACAAGGGTTTTACAAACACTAGTGTCAGGAGTCCAAACTCCTCTGACTCCTGGAAATAAATAAATTCAAGTTTCATATTCATTTTGAAAGTTGGTCTAAGCTGGTTGTTTTGTTTAGAATGTAACAAAAAAAAATAATGCATTATTTATTATCATCAGTCATCCAGTCCACGGTCATCCTCGAAGCTTTAGTCAAAATGAAACTGGGTTTGTACAACTGAACTGAACAGACCAGAAGAGACCTCTTGGATAAGAGACCCAAAAAGAGAAGTCTAGTTTGTTCAGATATTTAAAGATTGTAAGACCAAGAAAAATACTGAGAAGTCATGAAATGGCACAAAGTGTAGTTTCTAGAGCCTTAACATCTATTTTTATAATCAATATACATGTTGAAAGCTTCTTCTACAAAAAAAAAAGATGTTTGGTTGTTAAAATGGCAGAAAATGGTGGAAAGCGTCAAATAAAAATTCCATGTGAATTCCAAGAAAGCTTCTCTAAAATGTTTATCTGAACACTGAACATTTTAAAATCCTAAAATAAAGAAAAAGCATTCACTGTCACATATGAGAAAGACAGCAGGAAATCTTGACATATTTCAGCTAATTGTTCATATTGCAAATTCCATGATACAACAGGAAGGAACCTTCATCGTAGCGCTGCATGTGGCATGTATGAGCAGACACTCACGGGGGCTTGCAAAAGAATGTATGAATCCTATAAGAGATGCACTGAAGACAGACAGGTGGGAAGGAAAAGATGAGAACTTTGTTCTTTGCTTGCAGCGCATCACCCTTCTGTGCTGCATTAAATAAGACATAAGAATCAAAGAGAAGGGTGGGCTTGAGCTTTGATGGTTGACAAGGCCATTGTTCATTATCTGGCTCTCTTTGATGAGTATCTGCTTTCAAAGAAGAGAGCAAATTATGCAAAAGCACTTCAGGAGCCAAGGGGCCGGCATGCCATTTTGCAGAGTGCCTCTTTTCTGAAAAGTGTAAGAACGCAGGTGGAGTCAGCATCAAGGAGGTGAAGAGTTTCTCCCAAAGTCATCAAGGCTGGATGACTTCTGGGCAGAGCATCTGGACGACTGATGCAACGTTAGCCGAGAGCGAGGAGGGAGACAGGTGAGATGCTTTGGCTTTTTGTGATCCATCGCAAATGATGTAACACTTTAAATGCCTTGATGGACCATCTTTGATGCTCGGCTGAGTAGCGATTATGGAGCACTGAGCCCATTCAGCCCACACGGGTCAAACTATCCACACAGAGGGGGACAAAGAGAGTTCTGTGACATTAGATGCTAAAGGAGCAAAATGCACCCTGGAGGCAAATAGACCCATATTAGCCAATTAGCTTCCATCGGTGGACTACAGGGGACAATACCATGTGGGGTTATTTTCTAAGGCGTGGTGGTTAACCTTATTATAGCCCTCTAGGTTGTACTATAGTGTGGCCATTACCTCGGAGGGGGCTAAAGTCTGAGGTCTAACAGATGGATGCCCATTACCTGTTATTTGGCTTCGTCTGTCACTGAGGGGCAATTTCACACAGTTACAGGTGTAGCATAAAGCCCCACCTGCCACTGGTGTGAATAAACACATTTTATACCAAAATGTCACAGCAAGATCAGCCTTAATGAGTCACTGAATTGACTTCTCAGTTTCACACACACAACACATCTTAGTTAGATATGGGCGATAGCCAATAAAAATCACTGTAATAATAATAAGGGCTTTTCCAATGTATATTTCAATGGAAAGTGTATACGATATACCCATTACAATCAGCTCAATACACTGTGCTTCACTGTTACACCTAGAGGGCATATTTAAAGTAAAAGCGTTTCTATAAATATTTATTTTAAAACATTAAATTTGTAACCCTGACCAGTGTTAATGATATAATGCTACACAGTGACAATATTAAACTCCCATATTTGTTTTGAACCTTGAGTACACGTGTGATAAAATATTTCAAAATCAGGGCACTTTACAGATTTTTGCGGAGCTTCCGATGACACCAAAGGAACCTGCAAAAAAAAAAAGATCCCACCATTTTCACAGCTTTCTGTGCAGCCCTACATCCAGCTGGTAATATCTTGACCTTGAAACACACACCGACAGTTCAAACCACAGCTTGAATACAGTCTCACACCAAAATGTGTCACAACTACGTTAGTCCACAGCACAAGATGTACTAGTTAAAAAAGGTTGTGAAGTTTTGAGACACATTTTTACCTACTCCACTGACTCACATCCATGTCATGTGGTTTCTGAGTTTCTTTGACTTTGCACACATGATAAGCAACAAAGGTTGAAAGAGTGGCGCCATCAGCCAAACACTGGACTTTCATCAATAAGACGTGTGCCGTTAACTAAACACTAGACTTGAGTCCAATAAGACTTGAGTACTAGTTCCACGTGGGACCACTCTTAGCAGCTTTGGTAAGGAAGAGGTCTGTTTTGGGAACCTCACAGTTGTGTTTCTAATTTTTGCAGATGATGTGGTTCTATTGGCTTCGTCAAACCTTCAGTACACATTAAGTAGCTGAGTATCAGTATCAGTATCCCAAGGTCTTAGTTCATGGATCTCTGCCAGAAAATGGTGGATTGCTCTCTCAAGGTTGGGGTTAAGTTTCTGCCCAAAGCAAAGGTTTTTGAGTGTCTCGGGACGCTGTTCATCAATGATGGGAAAACGGAGTGCTAGAAAGAAAGATGGATTGCTGCAATATCAGCAGAAATGTGGACATTGTACCGGACCGTTGTGGTTAAGAGGGAGCTGAGCCAGAAGGCAAAACTCTCAATTCACCATTCAATCGATCTTCCAACCCTCACCTTTGGCCATGGGCTCTGGGTAGTGGCAAAAAAGAATGTGATCATGTATACAAGCGGCCAAAATGAGTTTTTCTTCTGAAGGGTGGCTTAGCTCAGCCTTAGAGATCGGGTGTGGAGATCAAACATATGGAGTGAGTTCACAGTAGATGTAGTAGTTGAAAGAAGCCAACTGAGGCAGCTAAGGCATCAGATTAGGATGCCTCCTGGGTGCCTTCCTTTGGAGGATTTCTAGGCACGTCCAACTGGGAGGAGACCATTGGGCATATCCACACTATGTATTTTTGCTGCAGTTGAAGGAAAGTACGTTTTTCGAATATATCCTAATCTAAATTATATTTACTACTCCTTTAGTGTTGTGCGTCTGTAGTCTTTGTTTAACCATATTTTTTTCTGCTGAGGCTAAAACACTGTTTTCTTGAATAAGATTATAGAGCAAAGAAAAGAAAACAAACACTAAGCCTGATGTTATACATTTTAGATTTGGTGGAGCAAATACTTAAGTTGGAAACAATGGAAACATCTGGAATGAAGTTGCAGCGATGCGTACTGCTCATTGGATGGCAGTTAAATTATTCAAGTTGAGCTAACTTAAACTAGTGGTGTTAATATTACTTGTTAACTTACTTGGGTAAACTTATTTCAGTCTTCGGCTGCTGCCACTGCAACCCGACTCTGGATAGACAATGGATGGATGTTTTTAAGGTTGTTCAGGTGACAAGTATTATCACCAGAATAGTCCCTGACAACTTGTACAACCTTTTTGGTTGAAAGAGAACGTTTTCCACTGTAGACTAATATAGCTCTTATACATTTTGATGTGAGATGAAGCTGACATATGATAGGTAAATCGTGCTCAGCTGTCATCGTGCTACTAAATTTAGTAGAAGTGGCGTGAGTGAAGACAGAAAGTATTAAAACCAATGTTTCTGAGGTAAAAAAAACAAGACATCACCATCTGCACAATTAATAATAATCATCTGAATATGTGACAGATAGCTGAAAGTTGATCGTGACGATATGTTTCAGTCTCAAGTTACACTATTGTTTGTTGTAACATACTGTATGCCACAGAGTGGGAAATTGCAGTCTTGTTGTAGTAATGCTTGAAAATCTTCAAAGAGATGAGAAAAGGATCCAATTTTAACGATGCATTTACACTTGAGCTTGACAAGTGCTGTGTCAATGAGGGCATATCCAAAGCGCTTCCTTGATTTTCATTCCTAGAGGCAGATCACACCACAGTTTGGGGAGAAGTGGAAACAAACACAGAGGGTGTGGTGACGAATCCTTTTAATCTCAATCCTTATCTTCACAGCAAGTCACATTATTCATGTCATCTCTTTTATAAGGCTCTGCCATTCACAACGGCACATGATGAAAATGTCTCACTAAATAAAGATAAGAGTCCAGACTGACTTCCGCTAGTGGGAAAATCCAGACGGGTAGGGTGGGAATATGGGCAAATATTTCAGAAATATATTACCAGAGACAAATGATGTGTCACCTCAAGCTGAATGTACAATTTATGGAGATACTCAAAATCTAGTCATCACATATTCCGTGTGTCATTCATTCTCCCGGCCTTGCATCATATACTCTATGAATTACATTCAACTGTCAATGTGTGTTTCAAAGTAAGGATATATCCACGCTGTCTTATACCTGTACGGAAAGCTGCCAAAAAAAAAAGTGACAGGATTTTATCTGGGTTCATTTGTGACATCAAGTTGAGTTTCTGAGGGGAAAAAATATCTTTGTAGATTTATTTCTTCCATGGAAAAAAAATGGTGAGACCAGACGTGATGTTGTGCCCTAACTTGGACAGAGACAGCACACTATTTAAACTCCTGATTTCTACTCCTGTAAATACGCTGCTATCTGGACTGCTGGGGATGAAGAGAGCGGAAAGATTATGTCCTAGATTCCACTAAGCATGAATTATGCTGCAAGGACGACATCAACAAAGCACAGGAGCTGCTCAGCCTGGTTTTCAGCCGGGGTGCTACTTCTATACCATAAGCTTCTTCATTTGGTGCATGAATGCTAATGAAAGCCTGAAATGCGGTGGTGACTGACGCCATTTTGCCTGCATGCTACGAGGTAGGTCCACAGTAAGCTATGGAAGTAAAACATCTCAAGAGTCTGGGGACTAGTCCTTCAAGAGATGCAAATGAAGACAGAGAAGTCCCTTTAAGTATGCAAACGTGCACACACACACACACACACACACACACACACACACACACACTAAACAGCATCTCCCTGTCAACAAGAGAGGGTAGAGTAATAGACCATGAAGAAGAGAGAGCTGGGGAACAAGTGAGGCTTTGATGTGGAGTGATGGACAGGGCCAAGGCAAGACTACACTGGCATATTACCATCGACTTCGAAAAGACAGGAAAGGGGAAAGAAAACAGGGGGAAGGAGCCGAGATGAAGAAAATAAATATCGAGGAGGGAATTACAAAAAAGAGAGGAAGTCTTTGAGATGGATGCATAGCAGATGAGAAACACCAGAGATAAGAGGATGACAGGGGGAAACATTGGTTGCAATAAGTATTTTTATGTCTTGTGTTCACCCTTTTTCGCAGCAGAAAATGATTCGGCGTGGCAAGCGAGCAGCCGGGCGTTGAAGATTTCTGAATCTGAACATTGGATGTGAGGGAGGGGAAAGAAAAATAAAAAAACAGGGAATCGAGCTGTAAACGCAAAACAGGAGATCGAGGAGAAGGAAGGGAGAAACAGATGAGCCTTGAGAAGAAGAAAAAAAACATGTTTGTGAAAAGAGGGCTGCTGCTGAGCAACTATTAGCTTTATATTTAAATCATTCATAGAAGCAGTTACAAACATAGCTCTCATACATAAGCCATGGCCTAAATACCCTCACATGCATATTTCATGGTTTGCAGCCGTGCTTAAATCAAGACCTACATCGTTTGTCAACTTAAAACTCATGATTCACCGTAGGAAAAGCACACAGTCATGTCGAATTAATGAGAAGACCCAATGGATGTGACAAAGTGGCAGGGGTTAAAAGGGGGCTTAGCGCTTCCTGCTGGGGCTTGTCGACACAGTGTTCACACTGGCCGCCGAAAGCGCCGGATCCTCATCTGCTTTGACAGCGCTCATATAGAAACCATTACACAAACATTTCCTATGGGGCTGACCACACAGCGAGAGCCGTAGATCAATCCGAGCTTCCTGCAATCCCTGCAGGAGATGTGTCAGGGACAAGACAGGGGGAGATCGAGGATGAAAAACACATAGAAGGGAACTTGTAAAATTGAGATTCACCGAGAGAGACGACTGCATCAAATAACTTTTGATGCAGTCAAAATAAAAGAGTAGGCGCATTTGATGGATGGTATGCTTTTCACGCCCACAATGGCAGAGTCAACGTGTAATGAGAGGATTCCCTCCTTTCATGATTTCTAACAATCGTGGTTCATGTTTAACCACAACGACTGTATTGAGAATTAGTTTTAAACAGGTACAAGATGAAAAGATGTGCATCTCTGAAGAGTTATGCTACACACAGGAAAAGACGAGCAGCCATGTGGCGATGAGAGACGGTGGATTGTCAATTAAATCTGGTGATATGTAGCGATGACAGAAAAAAGGGCCGTCGGCAACGTGAAGTGGGTGAACGCCAAGATGAACTGATCTCCGGTTTGCAGCGAAGCGATTAAGACAGCTACCAGTGGGGGGCGAAGGATACCATTGATTGACATTGGGTGTCATCACGAAGTTCCTTCAATGCTACAAGAAAAGGACATACAGAGATTTGGTTCCTTCCATTTTAACTTTATCCAAATGGAAGAGAAGCTGATAATCACAGTCTCCAACAAACCTAGGTTGTACAACAGGACTCATACATGGACAAAAATCAAAAATGTGATGCTGGGATCTGCATTTATAAAATCACTGTTATTATAATATATTATCAACATGTAAAGTGTATTGTGTAGATTAGGTATCTACGGAGACCACGTAGCATCCAATAGCCAATGGTGCCATTTCAAAGAGTAATATTGGACATTCTAATGCATGGAACATGTGTGTCCTGTTATACGAACAAGGTTGAAAAATTTAAACAAAACCCTCAATCCTATTGTTCAATACCCCCAATTTAGTTTAAGCCTGAATACACAGTTTGCAAAAGTTAAGTGTGGTTTAACTCTTTACTGATATGTATTGTATGTGTGTTGTGATATCAATAAAGTTTTGAGAAGATAGAATAGAATAGAATGGAATAGAATAGAATAGAACTTTATTGATCCCTTTGGTGGAAACCTCAGGGAAATTGTTGAGATATACACTTTGTCTATCAAGAATAAATCACGTTGTCACAAACATTTCATGAGAGGAGGTTAAAAAAATAATAATATTCCAAATTTATGGGCATTATTCTATTGTTCAAAAATGACTGATCTATTTAGTAATGTCTATAAAAATCTGAACGTGTGAACTAAAAGACATTAAATATGAGTGAACTGTCACTCACCTGTTTCACTCATATTGTTACCATGACAAAGTCTGAAATGTGCGCTCATAAACTGTCAGCTAGAAAGCGATGAGTGACGAGCAAATGAGTTTATTTGTGGGCTTTAGCCAGCTGGCCAAGTTTACCTTTTGATGTACAGCAACAGGCAGGGATGGGTTCTGACATCCAGTAAATACCTGGACTTGTGAAAGAATCCCTTATTAAAACTTTCATTTATCTAAACTATTAAGGATTTCCCCTTCCTTTCTCTCTCTGGCAGTAAAGGCAAATGAACATGTGATAACTCGGTGACGCTGTTCAGGCCGACTTGAAGTTCCAAACTCAATGACACAGCTGCAGGCTGTGATATTAGTGGGGAGGTACTCGTAGATGAAGTGGAGGACGACAAGCACTTTGTCAAAGTAAGAATCCATCATGGGAAAGTAGAAATGAGACATTGTGCATGCAAAACATCAGCGAATATTTACCAGATTTTTAAAGGAATGGGGGTTGGATGAAAAAGCATTCATCCCTGCGTTGCTTTTATGTTTTCTTCTGCAGGTGCAGCAGAGGCCCCAGGTGAGAAGCAAAAATGAGTCTGGGCAGGGTTAATGAATGTCACAGAGCAGTGAGAAAATATGTGCTCAAAGTCATACACACCCTTCAGCACGGCACAATATCCACGGCTTAGGTTTGATTACTGTAAATTAATTTAGTTTTATTTCTGACGGTGTCATGCCTATCTGATAATTAGCCCCTAAATCACAATTAAACCCTGTCTCTCATGTTCCATGAAAACTAATATCCTGAATAAGATCGTAGTCAGGATACTTGTGTGCACACGAATGAACTGGCAAACATTTACACTCTCAGATGTGTAGTGTTCAGATTCCTCAGCTATGGACTGTGCCTTAAATTTAATACTTCAATACGGGTCACAAGTGTGTAATCTGATAAACCCAAAGCTGGTATGGTTGTTGAAATTTGACCAAGATTGAAATGTTTGCCACACGACTATAGCCAGAAAGCTAATCACGACTATTCATCATAATTATTCAATTATTTACGGTTTGGATTTAAATAAACAGAGCACTGCTTTCACGTCTATGTTATGCTACATTCCTGCTAAGGTGCAAAATATGACTGCAAATAAGGTTCTTCTCATGACTTGAATACTTTACGAGATGCAAAATGTTTTTCAAAATTCTACCCAAAAAGCATCTCATGCTGAACACGTCCTTCTACACACACACTCCAATTTCCAAGGGATGCATGATATATTGGCAACCACATTCAGTATCGGCTGATATTAGTGTTTTTCCCCATATGTCGGTATCAGCCTAATGAACAAATTTAGCTGATGTGAAAAAATGATGATTGTCTAACATCAGCGCCTTCGTCTCTACATTTGATATTGCTGATGTTTCACAGATATTTTTACTTAAATAGTCCTGGACTTGAACGTAAAATATGTTTAAATATGTTTTACTTTTGTTACATAACAAAGAAGACTATGTGGTCTAATTTGGTATGGGCTTCTTTTGAATAGTTTTCACGTTCTCACAGTGCTTACTTATACTTATTCTTCGGTGTGAACAAAAATTGAACAGCAACATATCAATTATCGGCGATACCAGAAACCTTAATATCGGATATCGGTATCGGCCATAAATTTTAATATCGTGCATCACTCCAGTTTACCCATGTTCTCTAAACACCTCATGTGCAGGCCGCAGTAGAAGCCAGTCAGACCTCTAGTCTCCACTTACTCACCACAGTGCACAAAACTCAGACAGGTTTACATTGGAAAGAGTGAAATAAGGCATCCTAATGTCAGATTTACCCAAGTTGAAACTAAGTGATTTTATCTGCCACGGAAGCGTTCTATGAGTGGAGTTTTCTAAGAGCAGAGCACATATTTTAAATGTCAATATTGCAGTCAGTCATCTACATTTAATTATGGAAAGTTTGAGATGTGTCAGAATACGATTTCCTTTTTTTATTTCAGATACGAGTACATTCCAGTGCTGTTATACAACATTTAGCAATCTTTTAAATACGCCCGTAAGAGGCCGTAATTCGTTCTGCTGAGCTAATTCCCACTATAACCATTTCAGAAATGGCCGTCCATAGTTTTAAGCACATGTCCGCAGACACGCTGTCACACTACTGTTTTGTGTCATTGATTTCATTAGCTAAATCTGGCAGGCTCCCGCACCTGCAGACAGAACTTGATAATGATTATTGAATTTTCCACACTTCTGACCTTCTGCTGCGGCAAACCAGATGGTCTTAAATATCAAGCCAAACATTTCCGTGCTCTTGCTCTTACCTTGCTTTCCCTCAAAAGTGAAAAGCAAAAGTTTTCGAGTGTTAAGTGATTATTTTGTAGTCAGCAAAAAAGGCAGATGTAGCACGAAGACTACTCAGCATTTATTTCACTTGCAGCATAAATGATATTTAAAGACTTTCAGAAAAATGTAAGTTATTAAAAGCACTTGGTTTTTAGCAGTTAAGATCATTTCGGCAAGGCATTCTGCTGATGTGCTTGACTGACAACCTGCAACACCAGCTGGTTTGTCTGTTTATTTAAAGCAGTGTGAACACATTAATAGACATAACCTTAGGGTAAAACACAGTTAGAGCTCTGTAGGTAGCTCACATTTCCTCATACATGTTCATCACGTTGTAATTCAAGCCAATTTTACAGTTAAAAACTCACAGGAAAGATTGGCACTTTCTACAATGCACCTCTTGAGGAGACCGCGGGAGGTAAGGTGGAGGATCAGTAGGTGAGAAAGCAAAAAATAACAATTTAATAAGCTCCTATTCCAGGAAAAAAAAAGGCAGCAAAAAGATGCAGGGAGCAGCTTGTGAGAGTGCTGCACAGCTGAATAGAGCCTGACAGGTCTAAATGAATGTTAGCCTTGGCCAGGTCTCAGAGCTGAAGGTCTACATCTCATCACCTGAATAATTCACCTGCTGGGCTACTGATTCACCCCTCGGCCTCAGTGTGATATAACCCGACTCCGTTGCTGCCACTGCAACAGTCTCATCATCGTCAGGTTTGGAATTGTTGGTCAGAAAAGTAAAAGGCCCCGGGAGAAGAAATATGACTTTTCCATTACAAAGCCCAGACAGGATTGATACCCAGCGTTACGGATAGTCCCACCCTAAGAAAGTAAATCTTTCTGCCAAGCCGTCCGAGCTGAAAGATCGACAAATAATTATGAAGAAAACAATCTGTACGAGGCGTGCTGTGTTTGACGACTGAATATACACTTAAATTTTAGAGGCGGTGACTTCTATTTGCTAACGACGCTAATTTACGAGACACACCCAACGCTGTTCCTCGTGACTGGTTGACGGAGCTCTTGCCTGCCTTAGATGGCTTGATAAATATCACAGCATTAATAATGCAATTATTTACACGGCGGATGAGCTTGTTGATTGACGACAGTCTGCTCAAAGGATTTGGATCAATATGAGGCTGTTTATTGCAAATCTAATAAAAGCTAGACACTATATATTTAATGCCTAATGTCTATTGCAGTATAGCTGAACACTGATCAATAATACACACAATCTCTACGGGAAGCTCTAAAAAACAATCAATTCCAGTGTGACATTTTCACATAGTGTTCAGTGTTACCAAGTTATGCTGGAACCGTTTGATAACAAAATATCTTTTTGTGTTTTTTCTGTTTTTTTTCAAGAATATCTAACCCTCTGATCCTCGAAACCTGCTGGCAGATTTGAAAGGCATGTTTTTTGGGGTTTTTTTTTTCAAACAACTTGCCTAAATTTACCTAAATTACACCAGTTATCAGCGCCAGAAACTGTAAAAACAAAAAGAAGCATTAGATTTTTGAGTTGCTCGTCTTTAAACTTATGTATGACTTTTGGTTTTGTTGGGAAAATGAATGTCTTATTTAAAAATCTGCCATAAAAGTAAACTGTTTCTGCAAAACCCAACCAGGAAGCCATTAGTGACGATTTTTTCATCTTTTACCCCCAATACTGGAATACTTGTGGACACTGGAAAGATGTTGTACACAATGCCTGATTGTAAAATAAGCAGTCAAAGATATTGAGCTTTTCTTTTTTTTAAACAAAAAGATTTATGCTACTATAACTCGGTTATACAGTACAAAAGACATTTCACTTCTCTCCACTTCTCGCCATGGTTGTACTGTTTCCATAGAGCTGCTGTGCTTTATATTGCAGTGAACAATGAGCCCACAGTGAATAACAATGTGACAGGAGTGAATAAACACCCAGGGACTGCTTGGTGCTCAGAAGGTTAAAACGATGCCAATGCCTGCTATACATTAAAAGAGCTACTGGTCACTGTAATGTTGCCTCGTGTCCATTCTGGCTGCCAAGTGTTTAAAGCACATACCATATGGACACATACTGGACTGTTTGCTCCATGTCTTTCATGCTTTCTCTACCAGGTTCAGATCTCGTAAATGTGAATTTTAAAAAAAAATTCCTAATGCAATTCCAGTTTCGAGCACTGGCATCAAAAGCCACAGTCCTCGTCCAGATATTCAGTCATTAGCAATTAGAGGAATAATATTTACTGTCACTGTTGTTTTTAGAAACCCTGTTTTCATTATATGGTGGTGCTTTGAGCCAAATGGAAGAATATGAACAACTCTAACATGCTCACTAGCAGTTATAAGACTTCCCATGTTGGTCATCTTACACATTAGCATAATTTAACACTGAGGTGATGGAGGTGTCCAAGTATGATCTGGTATTTTTAAAGTACACAACTACATGAAAGTTCAGAATATGACCAAAGTTAATACAGCCCATCGCGAGGAATGTACTCGAATCCTTCCCAGCAATCCATCCATAGTTGGCAGCACATCAATACAGCCAAAAAAACATCAAGCTGCCAGTTTCTCTAGAGGAAAAGTCAGGGGATCACCAAAGTCAGTGGACTTTTTTTCAGCTTTTTCTTACCAACAATGTACTGAATTCTGCATATAATGCAGTATTCATATCAAAATTCCAATCAAGTTCCCTTTTTCAAGGAGTCATGGCAAGGCAAGAAGATGTAAGTGGACTAACATTGTTTGTTCAGCACCGACCCAATCAGGGCAGAATACTAAATGCTTTTGGGCCCCTATTTACATTCATGAGATGGACAGAATGTCAAAAACACTTTTCAGTATAATGCAGCACAGCAGTACCTCTAATACCGGCCTCAAAACCGACCACTGAGTAAATCAACATCCATCTGGCACATGTTGAGCAGCCCAGATATAGTCAAGAGCAGGATACAGTGGATGAAGACATGCTACTCTGCTGAAAACAAAGAAAGCAATCGGCTGTAGTTGATCAGACAAGCCTGTACACAAACTTCTTTTGATGGAGTCTCTGCAGACAGTTTCCGTCTCCATTAGCCCTTCACTTCTCTTTTCCTTCAGATTTGGAGCTGGAAATGGATGAAAGCCAAAAGTGCTTGTTAAACTAATATCACAATTACTCTTCTGTAGACAGTTTCTTTCCACACGAGCAAACGTTAAAAGCAACACGAGCTGAAACTGTTAAGCTCGTGTGTTTCAGTTCACTTCCTCCCCGACAGCGTTGATCAAACAAGCCGTGTTTTCATAACCGTTATGTGACGGTCTGATGAACATGCCGCAATATACGCCATCAAGGCCCCGGATAAAAGAGATAGGAAATCTCTTCAAAAAACACAAAGGACGGAATGACTGACAAGGCCAAAGTGCTTTTGATTAAAGTAAAAGATCACACAAAACAACAACAACAAAAAATCCTGGACATGGCAGTGCCCACTTTTATCGCATCTATACAGCATCTATGAATAAAAACTGATCCTGACAAATGCCATAAATCAAAAACAGCTACATCGACCAGGAATTACAATAAAAAGGGAGAACACAGAGATGAAAACATTATTTAGCAGCCAAAAAAAACAGAGGTTTCTGCTGTGCTCAAAGATAAAAACGTGGTCACAAATTACACTGTACAAGAGGTGAAACTAAACCGGTTTGACGTTAGACTTGAAAGGGAACAAAATGACGTGCAGGCTAAACAATGCACCTCAGAAGGAGGCTACAGAATGCTAAATGAGACCACGGGAACAGATGAGTGCATCACTGGCAAGTTGTCAGCGTGCGGTGGACTGTTGTTTCAGAGGAAAGTAGCACCTGAAACTGCTGATCAGCCTCGCTCATTAGTCATCTTGCCACTTGGGTTAAGAGGGGAGCCAAATGTATTAA
This sequence comes from Stegastes partitus, assembly GCF_000690725.1. Lineage (NCBI taxonomy): Eukaryota > Metazoa > Chordata > Actinopteri > Pomacentridae > Stegastes > Stegastes partitus. The sequence continues at coordinate 54,808 of NW_007578672.1, read as the reverse complement.
AATATTATCATTTCACATTTTGCTACTTTATCATTTTAATAAATTCTGCTTTATCATTGGAATGGCTCCAAGTGTATGACTTCACTTTTTAATTTGGCATTTATTCAAACCCAAACCTTTCCAAAATATCCTCGCAAATAAAAAAAGAAAAGAAAAGTCACCTTAAAAAGCACACGCACTTAATATCACCAAGATCCGGAACGGCGCTATCTTGCGTTTCCAGTGAAACTACGGTTTAAGTTTTAATGTGACTGTAAGAGTATTTGGTTTTTCTTGGGTTGCAACTAATGAATATTCATGATTAGTTAATCTGCTGATTGTTCATTTGGTATTAAACATGTGAAAAGCTGGCTTTTATACATCCGTCTGTGATATTTCCATTCTAAATTCTGTCAAATTAGACAATTTAATAACCTTTTAAAACCGTGACGGACTTAAACAATGCTATTAAAGCCCAATTTTCATGTGCAAATGCCAGGACAGGACCCCTAACAAAGTTATTCGGTTAATAAGGCTCATTGTTCTTCCTCACAAGAGTCATAAAATGAGATCATAGGTTTTGAACTTTTCGCCAAAAACTATTATGTTAACCAGAGGAGACTTATCCCAAGATTTCAATGCAGTCCTCCTCCTCCGGACCTCTATACTGCCACACTACACTGCATCATTGCCACTTCTTTCATCTCTCTCTTATGATGTGACCAGCTCCACAGCCCCGCGTTTCCACAATCAGTTCATACTGAGAGTTTACTGGGCCTGAGCCGCCGCTGTCACAGGCAAAGCAGAAAAGAGTGTGAGTCAGAGAGTGTTAGGGAGTAGCGGATTCAGTTGTCAAGAGACATAACCGAAACCAATGCCAGGGCTGCATTCAGCAGAGACGAGGCTCGACATGCATTTTTCCACACAAGCACAAACTACTTGACATTTGGATGGACCTTCCCCTCCTCGCTGCTCTTCCCTCCTGATGTGGGCAGAAAAAGGAAAGAGCAGGGGAGCATGTCGGTTTCGCAGTGGCAGTGAGGAAAAGAGGGCTGTTGCGCGGGAGCGGGAGCGAGGACATGGGCAACCCAGCCTAAATGATCCCATCCTGGGTGCAATCAGAGCGTAGCACAGGAGGTGGAGGCACAGGCGGCATGTTGATGAAGGTTTTCTCTCATCGCCACTTCTGAAAAGACCAATTTTACCTCAGACGCCTGAATCAACAGACATCAAAAACAGAGCCAAAACATGTTGTTTGGATCTTTGGATGCAAGAGTTCATCCTCCAGTTGCTTTTTCCTCTCATTCATCCTATCATTCATCAGATGTCTGACTGACTGACTGTCTTTAAATGGATTCAGATGGGGCAGGCAGCCAGGTGTAATAACCTCCCTTGCTCGTTTCATGCTCATTCTGATTCCTTTATCTTCCTCGCTCACTATTTCATCTCCTTTCCTATTTTCTGTCGATTTCCATTCTTCAATCCTCACTTCTGCACCCGTTCTCTCTCCCTGCTGATGGAAATGTTCACATACTGGGTCATACAGTGCTTGTAAGAACTTCACACACCTTTTCATCACAATAGATTTGCTCAGCAAAGCACTGATTCGCAAAAAGCGGCTACACTGCATCAAATGTGAGAAAATCAGCAGGTAAGCAACACGGCAGTCAGTAAACAGACAGGGATAATTAGATACAAAGAGCAGAATGCCTAGAGAGTAGAAAAACATGGACACTGAGCCTGTAACGTGAACCATAACGGTTCTAAAGGATTCTTTGAAATGCTTCTGTTCAGCCCCAAGTTCACTAAGTCTCTTGGAGGAATTATAAACTCCAGATGCAAGTTTTAGGTCTGAACTGTGACCTTTAAAAATCACACTTTCAAAGCTGTGCTAATAGTGTGCTCAGGTTCTTTCAATTAATAGGCCTTGCACCAGTCTGGATTAAGATTAATTATAAGATGACCTTCCGCCTTCCAACATCTGTCTCTGGAAAAATGCTTGTAGACACATGAAGACACTTTGAGATGAATCTTGTTTCCACAGTGATCACAAATATCTCTCTAAATGACATTTCTGCAAAACATGAAACATGACCATTAAAGCACCACACAAATCCAAGATTTTAACCATGTATGTTTTCAATTAAACATTTTATTTTAATTGCAGTCAAAAGCATCTGTTGTGACTTTGACCTCACCTTGACATTCAGTCACAGCACTAATTGTTGCAGCAGGTTCCATCAAAAATTAAAGCGACTGTGTCTATTAAAAACAAAGATTGTGGGGCGCTGCTATAGCTCACCTGGTTGAGCTGGCGTCCCATGTGCAGGGCTACAGTTCCAATATGGAGGTCATGAGTTCAAATCCTGCTCATGACCCTTTCCCACATGTCCTCCCTACTTTCCTGTCTCTCTCTGACTACACTATCCAATAAAAGGCACAAAGGCCAAAAAAAACAAAAAACAAAGATTGTGTGTGCTATCCTTTTGGAGTGTTCACACTGTGTAGCGACACTGCTCCCAGTGCTCCTGTCACACTTGGACCACCATGTGTGAGGCGCATCACTGTGTTAAAACTGTGACAACTTCCACTTGAATTGAAGAGAGAGGAGTCACATCCAACCGTGTTGGTACGGCCGCAAAACTCATGTTTTCAATGATAGTGGTGAAGCAACCAAATGCCATCTTGCCACAGATCAAGTCCTTTGTGTTACTGAGATGCTTCAGGATATATCTGTACAACTCAGGAAGGACAGTCTGACCCTCGAGGGCGAATTCACAATTCCCAACCCTCTGAAACAACACGGCCTGTTCTTGGTTGTGGTCCTGACCTGCTGTGCCTTCTGAGCTCTTGGGGACTGCAGGCTCTTCTACTGCAAACATTGCTGTTTGGTCTCTGGGTAGATGTAGACCAACCCTTGTCACCAGGGTGGATCCTCAACAAGAAGACCAGGTCATCTTGGACCTATTAATGGTGACTGTGTCGCAGGCTTTGACGCAGTGCTGCCTCTGCAAGTCCACAGTGAAATGCGCACCTTCCAGTGGTCACAACAACACATGTAGCACAAATCCTGCTTTTGACCTTTGTGTTATGTAGAATCCTGACTCATGAGAGTTACTGCTCGCACCTGTTGTATGCTCATGATGTTGCCATGCTACATTCATGCACAGCAGTCGTCCTTCATCAAACAACTGGATGTGATTTTGACTCGTTTTAATTTGTCTTACATGTATTGCTGATTTCTACAGTGAGTCTATACGCACGATGCTACAATGATATTTCCAGGTCAAAGGTTGATGTGATGTAAAGCCTTGTGTCAGGTCAAGGCTTCAGGGAGCCAAATGTTGAGTCAGTCAAGTTTCAGAGAAGTTAAATTCTAGTCCAAATGTAACCTTTGCTGAATGTCATCCCCATCATCCCCTTCATTTCCTGTCATCTTTCGACTGTCTGCTGTTTATTGAAGGCATAAAATGCACCCAAAAACGCTTCAAAACAAGCCTCATCAGTAAAGTGCCATCGCCTACAGAGACTCATTTCTTTAGAGGAAAAAAAAAAAAATCTCTATCCAGGAGCCCAAGGGAAAATTTGTGTCCAGCTTTATCTTCCAACACAGCCAATTGATCCGGGGCTGTCTGCTGGTGTTAATCTGCCACCTTTATCTGGGCCAATCAGCGGGCCAAGCTCGTTTATAGCATGGATCGTCTAAACATCGTTTCACACAATGCTCCCAGTTCCCCAGGCTGTCACAATAAATAATGCAAGGTCCTCAGTGCTGCTCTGTTTTAGTCCCACTCTGTATTTTCAAATGGCACATGCGTCCACTGTACAGGCAAAGTTAGGTGGGTTTAGCATGGCTATATTTGCATTCGTTACTGCGCAAAAGCTTGAAGCACTCGAAGGTAGATCGCTTTCTAAAGTAATGTGTGAGTGGTTGGACATCTACAGTGCCTGAAGTGCAGTCCATACTGTCCAAAGCGAGAGTATTTTAAGAACAGTTTCCCCAAGCTGCTTCTGTAGATGACAGATGAAGCTCAGGTTTGGACCTCTATAGGTTGCGGATGAAAGAGCTATAAAGAATGAACACTCAACAAGGAGCATTTAACTGTGGGTCCCCTGTAACCTGCATTAAAAATGTTTAGTCTACATTTCTGGCTGTGTTCCTCTCTCTAAAAGCCTCGCCTTCATCCTCTTCTTCAATGGATTTCCGGCCTTTAACTTTCCCTCCGCTGCCAACTAGCCCACCTCTTTGCTCACTTCATTTGCCATCTAGTCTCTCCCTTGTTGCGTTTCCAGTTTCACTCAGTCCTCTCGCATGTCTCTTTTAGCTGTTTTTTTTCCCTCTCCGGTTCAAAACAAACACACAAATCTGGACACTGGCGCGCATCATTCTGAGCAGTCCAGTCAATCAGAGAGTTATTCAAGAGTAGCGGCGAGCAGACTGATATCTGATCACTGTGACGGATGGCCTTGTTATCTTCAGAGAAAGAAAGCAAACACACCAAGGCTGCGCAACAAGCAGGATCTCATTCATCACATAACCTTTAAGTAGCAAGTGCACTCTTATAGAATATAAATTACCATGTGCAACCAGAGAACAAGTTTACTCACAAAATTCTGACATGAAAATATAAAATGATACCGGACAAAATTCAGTTTCTGGCATCAACACTTTTTTTTATTTTTTTCTTCAATCACTAATTTCAAAACAATACTCAAAAGCGCCTACTTAGCGTACCAGTTAAGGCACTCAAGTGCTGCACTGTCAAAAAGAAAAGACTCTGAGCTGTTTACTCTCGAATATAAAATAAATAAATGTCCATTAAGACGAGTGCAACACATTCATAATTAACTTTAATTGACTTTTAAAGCCAGCAGTGCCCTTTCAGCTTTAAAAGTTACACAAGGTAAAGTTACCCTTCTGTCTTTTTGGAAAGACTGAGGACGCAGACATCATGTTTAAAAGAATTAGATTCATACTGGACAAATGTATCAGGTGTTTGGGATCAATGTTTTTCTTGGATTAGTGACTACGCGTAACAGTCAGCATGATTGGTCCGTGCACAGTGAATGCATTTGTAATTTTGCATTTGGGACTGAAAAATGATTCGATAGAAACATGAATTTCTTGGTCATTTTTGACCATCTGACAAATAAAACTGTATTATACTTGGGTAAATTAAACTGAAATTAACAAAACTGGTTAAAAAAGATTCTTAATTCATATAATTTTGGCACTGAAGACTTTCCTTGGATGCTGAAATCTCTCAGGAGACGCCAAAAATCAATCCATAGAGCGTGAGCAAAGAAGTCAAACATCTGGCTGGTTAAAACTTAAAGTCAATGCATAGTGTGTGTTAAAGCATCGTACATGTGCAATAAATTGGTACCAATTCTGTCCAGCTTCTAAGGCTAATCCTACTAGCATGTTAGAAGCCAGCTGGTACGCAGCCGAAGCATTCTAGCTGGAGCTCGTACTCTTAGTTCTGGGAGCTCAAGTGTGTCAACATAAACTGAAAAGTATGTAAGTAAACTGACAGTAATTGGGCAAACTGTAGCAATGCAGCTTCATACTAACCTATGATTAAGCTTTTTAAGTTTCAAATTCTTCTTAGAAAAGTCAAAAGGTTAAGGGAAGATGTTTTTTTAAACCTTTATAATCAGAACTGCTCCCAGTAGACCACAAATAGAAAAACTGCCATATTTCCCTCGATTCAATGCATTCAAACCAGTGCATCATAAATATTTCTTACATTAGAAAGACTCATTCAATATCAGTATTTTTTAAATCATAGAAGAATCGGTGCAATATACATGTTTTTCTACATACATAACAACCCTGTGAAATTCTGTTATTTTCACATTCAGAGGAATCTGTAGAATATTAACAACCTTCACAGCTGTGACACTGCAAATTCTCCACAAATCTTATCCTATCTTGATTTTTTTTTTGGCCACCTGAGGCATAAGAAACAGCTTTTGTCATATTTCCACCCTGTCAAGTTCTTACGACAAATGTCTATTTACACATTCAGCAGTTCACGGAGCAACATCTGCATTTAACCGGAGTCATGCTTCAAACTACAAGATGAAGCCAAGGACTTTCACCTTTGTTGGTTGCTTCCACCAACTCACGAGGGAAATATCTGGCTCTTTAGCTGCTGAACGCTCCGGTGCGGTCGCTGACTTTGTTGGTCTGCTGAACTCGGCGGGTACCGTACAAGGCTTTTCACTGTAAGCAGCGACCATACGTTTCAGTGTCAGCAGTGAGGCTGAACCAAAGCAGTTAAGTCAGACTCCATAAAACCAAAACAATTAGCGGAAAGATGCTAAAGTGCTATATAGAGCAGAGGGGAACTGCGGAGCGGAGTGATTATTTTCTGTGGGCTCACATCACACTTAGCCGCCACATTGATTAGCGCAGCTTTAACCACATTTCTGAGTCCTGTATCTTTTATGTTCTGTCCACAACATCATTTTCCCTTTTGTGAAATACGCTGTGGGAACATCACACTTGCTGGATGGGCAGAAATTGCATTTCCTACAAAACTTATTGGGTGATAATAGGTTTGGAGTAGCAATGTTGTACAGTAAAAACCTTGGGTCCTTGCGTCCATGTGGCGACCTCCCCATGAGATCAACATGACCCGTCGCACTGAAAAACTGCTAGGATTCGGTGCTACCTCCAAACTCCAAAGATCTCAATCGAATCAAACATCCATGTGACACACCAGAACAAACCGGATAGCAGAGGACACCCCCAAAAGGCGTCGTATCGGTTCTCCAACAGAACTGTTTTGGCGGCACTAGACAATGCAGACAGATGGTTTTAATGGCAAGGCTGATTGGTATCTATGCATTTTCTAAGAGACCTACATAGCTGTCGAACCAGAACTTGTACTTATCGCACTCTGGAATGTTTTCTTTACAGGTCTTCTGGGTCTCTTTACGTTTTGGAAATTGTATTTAAGTATTGAATTAAGCACTTTTTGCCACATCTACTTTCTGAGATGTGGGCAGAGATCGGTTCTGTCAACTGCTAAGCACCGCCGCAGAGAATTACCATACCACTACACCTCTAGTTTCTCATAAATAATCATACTCTGAAATATATTGTTTGCCATCAAGAGACTGTCATCAGCGGAAGAAAAACAAAATGCAATTCCACATTTATTCACCGACCAATCTGAATGAGCTACGGTGAACTACCAAATAAATGCGCTCATTTAATTTTCACAGTTCATGGCACTGGCAGCTTAAGAGAAACATAAATGCCCCTGTTTATGGAAAATATGTCATCTCCTTTCTTGATTTGTTTAGATTGATATGACTGCTCAATTTTGTGCTTGTGTTCATTTCCTCTGTCCTCCTCGCCGACAGCTACTTTGCATTACGTAGCATTATCCACTTGTGAATTCTCATGAATACACAAGTATTGTTCTTTGGAAATTATTCTTGCCAAACTAAAGGGATTAATCAAAGAATCTCACACATAAACAAATACAGACACACAAAAATGACCCACTAAAGTACATAAATAGACAGCAAAGCACACAGACGCAGCAACCGAGCGCCTTTGTTTTTGTCCGTGTGCAGCAGTAATGCTCCCATACATCTTGAGCAGCAGCTTATTGGCTCTGAGCCTCAGCGGGGAATCAAGACGCATTCGTGTCTCTGTTCTGCTCTTCGTCCCTTAACACAGACGGTATTGGTTTACGCACAGCGGCTGACCTTGTGGGAACCAACCTGGGCCTCAGACAAATGAGTCACTGCCTGAGTTTCAGTCAGGAGTTGCTATTAAATAGACCTGTTTACCCTGTGCTGAGGGTCAGAGACTGCATATGTGTGTGTCTGTCTTGGCGGGACAGGAACACATGTTCGTGTTGCACTCTGTTCCCCCGATGGCTGATGCTCTTTTCGTTTGAATCCAACAGTGAGAGATGAGTAGGTGAACGTTGTACGAAACAGACGAAGAGGAGGAAGGAAGGAAAAGCACGGATTTCGCAGAACTCCTACAACAGTTCTCAGGATGGTGGTATTTATAGTCCTCGCAGCGGTGTCCCTTTAAATCGTTGGTTCCAACCTTGAGAGTCATTGAGCAAAATCTGGACGCCTCTGAGAAGAATATCTAATCATTAGTGGAACCAAAACAGCAGTGATGCTCAGTGTGCCGTCTCCATTATTACCTGCTGCCCTTCACTCAACCACAAGACGGACGTAAACCCGACTGCAACGAGGTCTCGATGCAGCACAATGCACATCAAAATATGAACGAAATTTATGCGTTAGAGGAAGAAGCTTCTCATTTCTATCTGCTTAAAAACAAAAAAGTCTGAAGGCTTACCCTTATGAACCTTCGGCTATTTTCAGGCTAACTTCCCTTCCTTTACTTTAAACTTCTTATCTACGTCAATGGAGGAAAACATTTTGTATTATGGAGTATTATACCATTTTTGAACTGACTTCTAAACACTGGCAGCAGAGGTATCCTTGTATAATTGTGTAAGGGAGGCTGTGTAGAATCTAAAGACGATCAGAACGATGATGATGGGAGACTGTATGACTTAGCAGTTTGCAAACATGTGCTTAGAAATAACTATTCAATGAAGTGTGCACACTCTTGCAAAGGTTGCAAACCAGGCAAATGTTTGATGAACTATAATTAAATTTGATGTAAATTCACAATAAAGTGTCTCGCCAACTCTTAGTTGCACAAAAAGGCAAGTAGAATTGTTGGAAAGGTCAAGTTTCATTTGACGTGCCGCTCACTACTTCACTGTAATGAAAACTTGGAAAGCAAGTATGGAAGAGAATTTTGATGCACCAGTTGGGTTCTAAGGCTTAATTAAAGCTGTGCTATTTGATTTGTTTTGACCCTCAGGGAAGATGAAATGGAATCTGACATATTATTACTTTATATAGTTGGTAAAGAAAAAGTGTTTAAAAGTGTATGGCTTCTCATTTAGCAGACACAGGCCAACATGAACATCCTTTTGTCTCCACCAGTTGTATCACAAATATATCAGTGGAACAAGTTCCCGCTGCTGCTGGAAACAAGGTAGACGAGAGCGAAACGCCGCAGAAAAACCGAACTCTCTCAGCTGTACAGAGCTTGTTAGACTTATCACAGCTGAGAGAGTTTGGTTATTATCGGAACTGCAGAGTTGGGTGTTAATTCTTTCAGTGTGGACGTTGTGATTTGATCTATTGTTTATATAAAAATGCAGACAAAAGCAGCTTTAAAGTGTTTTTAAATATATATATATAAAATAGTAATATGCAGAAAATGTCCAATAACTTTACTGGTAAAATAATCTGAATTAAATTGGCTTAACTGGTCATACCGGCGTCTTGATCAGTAAAAGAATCCGCCTCGCTTGCAGAAAAAGCACCTTTAACATTACTACCTGCGAGAACGATTAGTCACTTAATCACAATTCAATCAAAACTTTGGGCCGTGGTGTAATGGGATTGTTTTCATTATTTTGTGACATTTGTAAGAAATGCCGAAAATAAACCCAACTGACAATATTGATTAATGAAAACAATCATTAGTTGCAGCACTACTGGATTGTGAACTGGACGTTTATTTTTGGACTGAATCTTTCTCTGAAACACAGACTTCAACACGATACACAGGATTTATTTTCACTTTGTGCAACAATGTGGTTCACCTTGTAAGACGCGATGTTACGATTCCAGTGACAGATATCTCATTATGCGACAAAAGTCATTTCAATCCTTTTTCTAGATTAAGACTAAAGGACTTGGAGTTTTGTGGCAGGTGAGGATGAGCACAAGTGTTTCTCACTTGTGCTCAATTGTCTTGTAAACACTGCTGACATCTTCCACTCAACCGTGAACGCAGCAATGGAGTTATTTTGTTTTTGTTCTTTCCCTTCCTTTGGGGTACAACTGCCTGTTAGGTGTAGCAGAGTGAATGATGGTGGCTACTATGGTAAAGTTTTTTCTTGAATATCTGATCAAGCTATGAATTATTTATCTTTGCAGTTAAAATCTGGGGGACGGTAATGAAAGAATTCCCTCCGGATTTGACAAAGGCAGCTATTTGTAAAGGCTAATTCACGCTCTCCGTGTCCGTGTGATATAAATTTTGTCATCTTCAAAGACGTTCCCATGCAGCCCAAAATTTGTGACTGCACAGACCGTACTGAACAAATGGGAACGCATAACAAATGCTTTTAGAAGAGACACACCTTGATATTACATTATTTAAAAAGTTGGAATTCAAGCAGTCGCTGCTGGACTGAGGAGGTAATTTGATTTATAGCTACATTCTTTCCATCAATGATACCCAGACACAGTGTGAAGTTATCATTTCTCCACATATCCTGTGCTATGTCCATTCAGTGTTCACCCAAAAGTGTTGCCCATGGCACACTGTTTACCTAATAAATGTCTTTTCATTTTTAACGCCAATGTTGAACAGGTTAGAGGCAGTAGCAGAGCCCTGCTGTAGCATCACATCATCTATGGTTTCAACATAAAGTCTATTTCTGGGGCAAAGTGGTCTTTCATTTTTATACCTTAGTGTTACTCAAAGCACTTTACAATATGTTTCTCATTCACCCATTTACACACCAATGGCGACAGACCTGTTATGCAAGCTGCTTGCCTGCCATCAAGAGCAACTTTGGGTTCAGTGTCTTGCCCAAGGACACTTTGACTGTGGAGGGGTGGGGGATCGAACCACCGACCTTGCAATTACAGGACAACCAGCAAGAATAGACAACTGGTTCTCAGCAAAAGTAGACAGTGAAAACATCTGTTGATAGTGATATTAGCATCCCACAGCAACATTACAGGAACTAGGAACTCCTTGTCAGCCCTAACCATCAGGTCACCTGGCATTACTTTGTTTTGTTGCATACATGGATGAAATATATGCCTCAGAATTAGAATATTCACAATCTACATCAATAGCTAGTGGAGTTTTTTTACCACAAGTCAAGTCATGTCAACATGGATTACTACTTTACCTCTTCTAAAAGCATCAGTTAACTAATAGCGACAGCAAGCTCAGGTTAGTTTGTCAGTTTTCAGTGCAACAGTTGGGAAATCAGATCTCTATGAGAGAACTAGGTTGTGTGGTGCAACTCATCTAATTTGAGTTAAGTATTTAGCTTGGCTAAACTTCAACTCACTAAGAGCTTTCAGGATTGATATTTTTAACATGATGTCAGAGGACCGTGATTAAGCCAGACCCTCTACTCATTGATCTTGGGGTATCTGAAACCTTTAAGACACTAAACAAAACCCAACAGTGCATTTGTAAAGAATTAGATACATCTTAAGAGATAGACTCCAACAATTTGATAAAACATGGCAACCCCTTATGCTGTACCAACAGGCGCCTCCTAGAGTCCACAGCATAGTTTTTGGATTGCTGGTCTTCGTGGGAGGGTGATGGGGTGGGGTATAAGACTTTATTAATCAACCTGTTACGTCCTTATTTGCTATTTTATTAGTTTACTTTATTAGTTCTTCTGTTCTCATTGTTACATTCAACCCTATGCATTACGCACTCTACTGAATGAATGTATGTATAAATATTATAAAATCCCAATAAAAAGATATGGGAAAAAACCCAAAAAACATACTAAGAGCTGATGCATTCGAGTCCAGGAGAATAAACATAAACAGGATTTCTGATGGCAGTCAGATGAGGAAGACAGAAGAATCTACAGTGATAACTTGACCACTAATATTTGTGTTCAATATTTCCGATCCCATGTTTTGTTTTGTTGCGCACATACGCCACGGCTAATACAAACAGTTTATACAAGGTTCCTTTTTTTCTCAAATATTGGAGTAGGCAGCGCACGCAGGAGGGTTTTGGATGTCGGTTGACGGACACATGGCTGTTGGCAGAGCTGCTGTGGTTTGGCAGGAGAACAGGCCACATATCGCCGGCCTGTATCAGGATAGGATGCTCTCACTGGCACAGATTTACTTTAGAAATGGAGGACAGACTTGACCAACATGTTGGCGCAGCCTACATAAGTCACAGAGACACAGAACAGACAGGTAAGATGCCACTAGAGGTCTCTGTGTGTGAACGAAGCGCTGCGCTGTGGAGAGCTCATTTCCTTCAAGCAGACCCTGGGGAGAGGCGGTGGATAGAGGAGATGTGAGGACAGGGCCACTCTCTGCTGTCCTTGTTTCTCTGTCAGAGAGCTTCACTTCCAAACGTGAGCTGAGCCTCTAATGCCAGCAGGACCAAGACTTCCTTTTTTTTTTTAAATGCTGGGAGGTGGAGGAAAGTCAAACGGCTCTGTGAAGAACAGCTAGAGGGGGTTTACTGATTATTTCAGCCTTGTTTCCTGTTCAAAGCTCGACATTTCCACCACGAAAAAAAAATAAAAAATCAACAGAACAATGCCAACTGAATGTCAATGTCAAAAAAATAAAATAAATCAGGAATCTTTTCTTGAAGTACAGGAATCATGATACAATATTGATCTCACCTAATCGTAATAAAAAAGCAGAATTTTATTTATTTATTTATTTTAAATTATTGGCTGTGAGAGAGTCTAAAATGTTACAGCAGAAAGAAGCTACAAAGAGACTTTTTGTATCCTGAGAATCAAAGGCAAAGACGTGTCAACATGCCACAAAATAAAAGCGTGAATTGCCTCGTGTGTCACAGCCATTGATGAAAAAAACCAGAAGCTGTTGTAATCTCGGACTCGTGGCCATGCATGATACAGCGAGACATCTGTGCCAGTAATCATGTCAAACAGTGTAGCTCTCCGTTTCATCTGCATTGTATTACATAATGACAGAGTCGGGCTCTTATGCAATCTCTGTTACTGTGGGGCTAGCCTGGTTTTTAATTGGAGACTGAATTAAGGACCATCCCGACCATAAACAGACTCGACTCCGCAAATGAAAGCAGAGCAAGGGCTGAATAATTTTTAATCAAACTGGGTAAATTCTACTGCATGAATTAGGGTGAATTTGTAAAGACGTTGCCGGTGGGGGAGTTTCGGCTGGGCTTCGGTCCTGGGGCACGCCAGATTCAGACCATCAGGTCCACATAATGGTCTGTTTAAACATCAGAATTGATTTGACAACTTCAGATCCAAGTGTAGGCATCCGGATAGTATGACATCCTCCACCTGTATCCATGTGTTTGCTTTCTTTCTAAGCTTTTCTCCTCTGTGTGCACAATAATTTAGTTTAGACAAGATGTGGTGAAAAGGCTTGTTTTCTCTGAGGAGATGCTATCAAGCAAAAGGCTGACGAGAGCACTGGACATCAAGGTCGTGTTTGGTTTCCAGGATTCACCAGCAGCAAAACACCGATTTTCTGATTGCTGATGAAGAGAACAAGGAAATACATCTACTATCAGTTCGTAGCACTTTTCAGGATGGAGGAGATTGTTAATGTTTACATGTTTTGAGTAAAATACCCCATTCTGTTTCTTATTTTGATTGTGATTTCAGTCAAGATCAGTTTCTATGAACTGGTTTGTGGCATAATTATATGAAACAGGATTCTGCCAAGGACACCATAAACCTTGTTCCCCTATTAGTAATCAGTTAATTAAAAGACTAACTGGGAGGTGCTGAAAACTCCCCAGCTGTCAGCAGCAACATGCCAGCTACCTGTCTGAACCTGATGCTTCATCTCAGTCACTAGACATGCATCAATTACAACAATGGCTGGTGCAGCTCCAAACTTGTCCTCTGTCAAATATCAACTTCAATGTAAAAATAATCAATCATAGCTTTTTGTCTTTGTCACAGATTCCGCTATTACAAATGGATTTATGATTTTATAGTGTGTCATATTGGAGATGAAGACAAATGATCAGACTTATTTCTATAATGAGACGTCCAATTCAGACGTTATCAGCCCATTAAATAGCCATTATCACTGCACATCATATGTGGGCCAGTAGGGGCCTCCTCCAAATTTTAGTAGACGTTATCGTTCATTCTGATCACTGATAAATAGAGATAACTGTAGACATCTCTGGTGTAGTCGTCACCCTGGAAACTTGTGTGGTCAGCTTAGCGACAGGGTCTATTTAACCCAAACCATGATTCTTTCCTAAACAGAGCAGGTGTGGTGGCTAAGTTTAACCAAATAGCCACTAAAGACAGCCAGTGAAAAGGAAAGACAAGTGAAAAAATGAAAAAGTATAAAACATTGTCATAATTAGTAACCGATAATTGATTTATTGTGACCCAAGAAGGCGGTAACTTGGACTAGCGCTGGACCCGAATATCCGAATATTTGGTCGTTGTGGTGGTATCCAATATTCCCCCCCAGACATTCGTCATTAAATGGGTCCAAACAGCATTTTATATCCCCTGGATATTGGGCCCAATTAAAGACGAGTATCCCGAATAGGTTAGCGGTGACCGATTTAATCAAGCTGACTTTTACAATAAACTTCAGGGCCTGTGGTTACAAATGGCTTAATTAACACATAAGAACACATCCACTGTACTGCTCTCATCGTAACGCTGTGAAAATTGAGTAAAGTTAGATCTCAAGCCTCCTTGTTAAAATGTGCTGATTTATTTTGTTTGTGCAAAAAAATCACAGCTGCTCTGCTATTCAATAGGTTGATAATGGCATACCGAGCCTATTAGAAGGAAAAGAAGAACCGAGCAACAATAACCCTTATTAAACCACATGACATTATTCAAAACAGGTGAATGAGAAATGTACTTTTCCATTCATCACCTTCCAAAGTGCCCTTCTTATTAATTAATGAGACCAGTTACAGATAATGCAAAGGATTCTGGAGTGTTCAAGCCTTTTCTATTGCATGTGTGGGCTCCTACACCTGTCACATCCACCTGTCTGCATTCATTTCTACTTTGTGTTTGAAAATGTGCCAATCTGTGTGTAATGCCTGAGTGTGCTGCAAACTCTTCAAGTGTTTAAAATAATGTGTGTGTGTGTGTGAGAGAGAGAGAGAGAGAGAGAGACTCGGAGGGAGAGACAAACACTGAAAGTGTGTGTGGGCTCATCAAAGGACGGCAGCCGGTTGAATCAACTCACGGGAGTCGTGAAGAGCGGCATATATTCATCATTAGCTTCTAGTCTGGAACGCCACACAGACGCACACAACCACACACATATACACAATGAATGCGCCCCCACCTTCCTGCCAACACTGTCATCAGCGAGACCTTCTCTGAGCGGTAATCGTTACGGACCCTTTAGAGTCATCTTCTGTCAGCCAGACATCCACATCACTATGGCAATGGCCTAAATTCCTCTTCAGTGTGGGTATATGTATGGATATGCGACGTGTCGTTAACTATTGCTTTTATGCAGCTTAACAATGAAAGGATCCACCATGCCTAGACAATATAATTTAGGTCGTTTGACTCTCAAATCACAAGTTATAGTCAATTACAAAAACATCACTTTGTGTGCAAAATGTAATTAATGAAAGCACAACACTGTATCGTCAGTTTTGATTCCTTTTAGATCCACCAAGTTTCTTTGGATTTGGAAGGGATTTGCAATTTTTCTGTCAAAAATCTTTTTTTTTTTTTTCTTTTTTCTATTATGCAGGAAACAGAGTGTTTTTTTGCCCCCATCCCGATGATTAGAAGACTCTTTGAAGATTCTGAAAAACACCCTCACCAGTAAGCGACCTTCTAGGTTTCAGAAAAACAGAAGCTCATCTCTGATTTGAATGTGATAGTAAGAGATGAGTGGCACCAACTGGGGGCCTACGTCACCTCCAGCTGTGCTCCTGGTTGGAAACACGGGCTATTGCAAGCATTTAAACAAGCTACTAATGCTGTCGTTCCTCCAGAGAGAACAGCTCCAGCCCGTTATTGCGTGTTGTGTGAGTTCATACTCATTATGTATCGCGTGTATGGTCTTGTTTAGTTAACAATGCCGCTTCTACTGCTGCTTTGAACCTGTGATCCCATTAAACAAACACAAGAAACAACAGCATCTCTGACACTTCACGGCTAGGCTGCCTGCGCGCGTTATTAAAACTGATTGCGACTGCAGCGCACTTAGATATTATGCACATTTTAAGCGCGCCCCAGAGGGGTATTTACAATTTCAATACACATTCCTCAGCGCTGAAAATGCCACTTGTTGTCTAATTAATTTACCTTCAGAAATATTTACGGAAAGCTCTGAAAGGTTACGTGGAGCTTGATCTAAAAGCTCTCTGACACGAAGCAGACTGAGGACAGTTTCACACTGCGCTGGGCTTTTATCAGCCTGAATACAGAAAGGAATGCTCAGGTTAAATATTGTGTTGGGCCAAAACAAAGTTGTGGAAAAATTGCTTCGTTCAACTGAGATAAAACCCATTCTATTGAATCGTGGAAACACTAAAAACTACGCAGTTAGATGCTCATAAGCAGCACCAAAATAACAAGCAGTGTCTCCAAACTGTGGCACATTTCAATAGGAAGGGCTTTTTCTTTTTTGGAGGCATTTTTCCAACACATGGCACCAGTCTCCGAATTTAGTTTTAAGTGCACAACGCCTGCTTTTTTGATTGAGGTAACGTCTTTACCTCGGCACCAGAGACCTGACGACAAAGTGTACAATTACCTCCTCTGAGGCCGAGGAGACTTTACCCAAAATTGAGGCTAATTTTAAAGCTCACAAGGAAGCGGCGCTGGTTTTGGAAGCCAGACGTACGGATGAATGCGAGGTGTGTGGAAGTGAATGGCTTTAAACGCTTACTTTCTGAGCCAGCTGTGACCAATACAATAACTTGACACATGATTTATTTTTAGACGGACCACCTTCACTGGAAGCTGGTTCAATTAATCCTAAGACAAGAGCAGAAAGAGGGTCAAGAAAAATGTTCCTCGCGAGATTCCCCTTGGACTACAAAGCAAAACATTCTGTGCTATCAAGACATTTTTTAATCGGATGAGCAAAAATGATTCGATTTTTCACCCAAAAAAAAAAACAAACCAGACACCTCAAACAAGAATGTAAATATGTGCCTCCTACACCTAATTCATTTTATTTTCTAGTTTTGCTGTAGGGGATGTGCTGCTCTACCTTGCTCTGCAAAATACTCCAAATGTGTTGGATTGGACCAGAGTCATCTGACATACTTGGCAGGTCATAGCTTTCACTTTTTTCTTCTTTAGGAACTCTTGGGTAGTGTTGGCAGTGTGCTTCGGATCGTTATCATGATGGAATATCCCTCTTCTGCCAAGCCTCTGCAGACTGGGAGTCATCTTGTCGGCAGTGTATTGTTACATCCACAGACAGCCATCTATAAATGTCATCTCCTTAACATCTTCTGCCCTCATGCAGCCCCATATCGTCGTAGTCCCAACTACGTGCTTCACTGTTGGGACTGTGCATTCACTGGACCCCATCTGAGTAAAGCTCATTTAGCTTGGTTTCCCCTAATATTTATCAGGTTTCGTTTCATGTTGTTCAGTAATTCTTGCGGTTTTGCGCCGAAAAGCAAACTCAAATGTACTTTCTTGGATGTCGACCATGGTAGCATGCCCTTCACACTCTGAGCTGTCACGGAAAGTCTGATTTCCACTGATAACTGCTTTTCCAAGTCTGAAGCACTTTCCTGTCTGTTTTTCAGAGCTAGATTGCGAACTATCTGTGCTATTTTTTGAGTTCACTCACTGGAGCTCTGATTAGTGATGCTATGGCTATTTCTATATCTCCTGATTACTTACTGATTTCTAGCTGGTTGTCAATCTTTCTGTATTCTTTTCCGTCTTTGTGAAGTCTCACAATCAAAACTTTCAATTTCCCTCTATTCTTTTTCATGTAGAGCCACGATGCTGAGATAGACACAGCCCATAGGTCCAAAGTGGAGAAGGTTCTGGTGTTCACAGATCATTTTATGACCATGCAATTAGACTAACTGGAAACCCCAGGTGGATTCAATTCAGTTTTATAATAATTGCTGGTTTTATGCAAACAAATCCAAAATAAATGAAACATACATTGCTGCTTGAAAGCCGCACTTTCTGATATTCCCTGTATGACTGTTGAAAAATCAATCTGCGATGGTAAAGTTAAGGTTGGGTTACTTTAAAGCACAAGAAAGACTTGGATGAGTTGAGCGATGTGTGTAAATCAGACTTTTGGTTCCAGGTTTAGCTGCAGTTTATTACTTGGAACCTTTTAGTGTCAATACTCTACAAGGTATGTCAGAAAAATTCCAGGACTGGTGTCAGAAAAGTTATATTTCAAATCCAAACTACAAACTACAAGTTTTCCCTTTCCCAGTAATCCCCCTGGAGTCTACACACACTTTCCCAGTCTTCTCTATCCACGCCGCCATGCACTCCTGGAAGGATTCTGTTGTCACAGCCATCCTGATGTCGTCTTCAAAACGGGTCCCCTTGATGACCCCCTTAAGCTTGGGGAAGAGGAAAAAATCCCACGGAGCCAGGTGGGGTGAGTAGGGAGGTTGCTCCAGCACGGCGATGTTCTTCTCAGCCAGGAACTGTGGGATGCTCAGGGCGTTGTGAGCAGGCGTGTTGTCATGGTGAAGCAGCCACGACTTGTCCTGCCACAACTCTCGCCTCTTCTCGTGTACTGAACGAAGCAAACGCTGCAAGATCTCTACGTGCTGGTTGATCGTCTGAAGGAGAAAACTGGTACTTTGTAGTTTGGGTTTGAAGTATATGTTTTGTGACACCAGTCCTGGAACTTTTCTGACACACCTCGTATTCTATATAGTACTTTTTACTTTTTTTGTTACTTGTTTTAGTACTAGACTGCTACTTCTACATTTTTCTTTAAAGATTTTTAGGATGTTATGCACAATAGTGCTTAAAAGGAGCAACATCTTTAGCAAAAATCACATCTGTTTGCTGATTTTCTTAAAATGAGCGGTATGCAGTGTTCATTGTTTAAGAAGTAGAAGAAATCTTCCCAGATTTAGTGATAACACGGCATGTAAAACCATATATTTTACTGTAGCTAGTGTTTAGATACGTGTGTCCCCCAAATCCCCTCTATTTACAAGTATTAATTCTCCAATTTCAACTTCTTGTTAGTTGTGTGTGTCGCCTCACAAGCAAATAATGTAAATGAAAAAGTCTATGTTCAGTCTTTGTTGTGTCCGGTTTGATTTCTGTCCCTCAGTATCGAACAAATAGCGATCTACCACTTGTCCTGGTTGCAAATAGCCCCTTTCCTCCATGTCTCTAAATAAGTGACCGATGCCTGGCTCCCCCTCGCAGCAAATAAGACGCTTCGGCCCATCTGGGAGTTTATCGATTGTCCTTGAGAAAAAGGTTCTATTTTTGCAGCAGGTGGTCCAGGTAACGCGCGCTTTAATAATCTTTAGGGCGATGCTGATTACGGAGGGGGAATGAGTTTATAGTCTGACAAAACCTCCGCAGACCAGCGCTGACATCACGTCTGTCTCCATGGCAATGTGGAAGAAACGTAGGCTGCTGGTATCTGGAAGCAAACCGCGTGAGGATAGGAGGATAGACAGAGATAGAGGGAGACAGACAGAGAAAGAGAGTGTCGGAAATCCTCTAGGAGAGGCGTGAAGGAACATAGTGTCAGGAAGCTACCAGCTCTGAATACTAATATCGGAGGCTATAGATGGACAGGCGAGCACGTGCACACACACGCTAACACACACACACACACCAGTCAGTGGCATGCTTGCTGCTACGGTGTCTCTCTCAGTTTTGTCAACAGTCAGACGGTATCAAGTGAAAAATAGCCTTTGAGCACAAATGTCACCGGAGCCAACGGTGACATTAAAGCCTATTGGACTAAAGCTTCAGACTGCTCCCTCCGCAGAGAGCCGACAGCCACCGGATGAGCGGGCGAAGAGAGGGACGGGTGGAGAAGAAAACCCCCTCCCAAAAAACAGATGAATATGATAACCTCTTCTCAGGTCTGAAAATGAGTTGCTTTGTGTCAGTTTTACAACTTGGAGGGGAAAAAAAGTGCTCTGAAGGGCTGTGGTCATTTCAAAATGTACTAAATTTAACCTCCCTCATGCCTGAAATTAATTAATCATCATTTTCACAATAAAAACAAGTGGCTACAGATATTACTCACTCAATACTATGCAGAAGCTTTTTTTTTTTCATGATAAAGAGAGAAAATCTTGTCCATTCATCTTTGCAGAAAAGTTCAAGCCTATTAAATTTTCAAGGGCCTCGCTTTCAAGTCCAATCCAATAATTATGGGAAACAATGACCCTCGCCCCTCATATGTGGCCTCATGAAAAAAATAATTTAAAAAATGTATTATGTGTGGGTTGGAGCTGAATGTATAAAGGATGGGAAATACTGTAGCTCGGGGATATTACAGAAAAGTGTCCTTACACTGAAAACAGCAGCTGAATCTAGTGTCAGAAAGCAGAGGAAAACAAGTCTGATGTTGGATTACTTTTAGCAGCTGGCAATATCTCTGAGAACAAGCATATGACATTATTGACTGAGCACAACCTCTGTATGTGCTGTAAATGTCAACTTCTATCGGCATAAACTTTCAAAAAACATTACTCTTCATTTCAGTTATGAATATCCACGGTGCAAACTCTCTGTGCCGATGTAATAATATCCATGATTTTAATATATCCTATGAAAATCTTTTATAAGTTCAGAGAGTCACTGTGACAGGTGGGTGGACATCTGGAAAAACATAAATACAAAGCAAAAACAAATATAAAGCTGCAATGAAGCCATATCCTAGATTTTCATTTTCTGCTTCTTACACACAAGGAGCACATTACCATCTCTACATGAACCCGTGGCTCTGCTCAGAGTATAATTGAGTGCCAGTAAGTGTTGTGTTCTGGTGAATTTACAGCAGCTCTACAACATGATGGCAGATAAGTTCCCCTGAAAAGTCAGTCTAATTAAACCCACACAAAATAACGGAACACTGGCAAATCTGCTGTCCTATCCTGTGGTCCTTCCATAGCGTAAGACCCATGACTAGGCACAGCAGCTCAGACAGGCCTTGGGTTTCTCCTCATGTTGAGGTGTTGAACAGGGGGCTGAAGTAAGAGAGATACTGAAAATGTGACAAGTAGGGATTTTAATAATTATTGGTTAAGCCATTCATTGCAATTTAAGCGATACGGCAGAAGATGAAAGACAAATGGATGGTACATTAGCTGTAGTTTCTGGTTGTGCCACCAGGTGGAGCCTCTTAATCCATCCATCCATTATCTATACACCGCTTAATCCTCACTAGGGTCATGGGGGGCTGGAGTCTATCCCAGCTGACTCAGGGTGAAGGCAGGGGACACCCTGGACAGGTCACCAGTCTATCACAGGGCTACACTTAGAGACAGACAACCAAGCACACTCACATTCACACCTACAGACAATTTAGAATCACCAATTAACCTCAAGGGCTGCAAGGTGGAGCGGAGGTTAGCATCGTTGCCTCGCAGCAAGAAGGTTGCCGTGTCCTGATGAGGACACCCGGGATCTTTCTGTGTGAAGTTTGCATGTTCTCCCCGTGCAGCGTGGGTTCTCTCCGGGTTCTCCGGCTTCCTCCCACACAGTCCAAAAACATGTTGAGGTTAATTGGTGATTCTAAATTGTCCGTAGGTGTGAATGTGAGTGTGCTTGGTTGTCTGTCTCTAAGTGTAGCCCTGTGATAGACTGGTGACCTGTCCAGGGTGTCCCCTGCCTTCACCCTGAGTCAGCTGGGATAGACTCCAGCCCCCCATGACCCTAGTGAGATGGAATTAACCTCAACATGTCTTTGGAGTGTGGGAGGAAGCCGGAGAATCCAGAGAGAACCCACGCTGCACGAGGAGAACATGCAAACGCCACGCAGAAAGATCCCGGGTGTCCTCACCAGGATGCAAACCGGCGAGCTTCTCGCTGCGAGGCAACAGTGGTAACCACCGATCCACCTTACAGCCCGAAGCCTCTTAATATTTATTGAAATAGAAGACTGCAGTCACCAGAGGACAAACTTGCTCAAAATACAAGCAGTTCTGTGTTTGCAAGCATTGTGGGGGTTTGGCGAGCATCAGGAAACCATGACACAGATTTCTGTGGTAGTTAAAGACAGCTGGTCAGAGCTTCTGCAGGTCAGACGAGGCAAAGCCTTCTAGGACAGTGGCCCAATGACAAGGTCGTCAATGATCTGTGACACTCTCGCAGCAAATATGCCTGGTTTAAAGCAGCCCTATCAGCATATTGACAAATGTGCACTGCATTTCATTTGTGGCAACAGCTAAACAGTTAGTGATTGATAATGCTGCCGACTACCAGTGAACAGAATTATTTATTTATTTTATTATTTAATTTGCATCCCATGTTTGCACGGTGTTTCTTTTGTCTTTCAAAACCAAAAGTACAAGAACAAAACTATCAAGAATGAATTAAACAGCAGTTCAGCGACCTAGCCTCCTAACAACAGTAAAAACTTAACCTGGCATTATTTAAAAAGTCCAGGAACATGTCTGTGAGATAACCACTGCATAATACTGTGCACTCCGTCCCTATGTGTGGACGCTGGATGCCATGTTTAGGCTAATGATGGATTGTCAAATGAATTTTAAGCAAACTTCTGAAATGTCACAAAAAAGTGTTGTTGCATAAGCTATGTCAGGTATAGCTGCAGTAGAAAAAGCCATTAACAAAACCAGCTGCCAACCACTAAAAAAAACCTTGAAGAACGTCAAAGTTATTTATAAAGCACATTTAAATATAACAACAGTTGAACCAAAGTGCTGTGAAATTAGAATATTCAGGCCATAAAACAGAATAAAAAACAACGACTAAAGGACCAATCTGAATGAAAGTTAGAATAAAATGATGAGTAAGAAAAATAAGAGAGGAAGTCAAGGTGTCAAAGTCTAGTTGAAACGAATACTAACGACAAGAGGTGGGTCTTAACTAAAGTCTAAACGGTTCTTACATGAAAAGGAAAACTGTAAGAAAAAAAATGTTGGGACATCCAAGAGCATCTGGTTGGTCAAACTACAAGAAACACACAACACTCCACCGTTTAAAGTGGAAAACGAAGAAAAATCTTCAAAAATGAGTAAATTCTGATTATTCTTTAATGTTACTTTGCTGTTTTCATTAACTTTTCTAATCCAAGACTGCAAAATGCTAATAAAAATATGGCATAGAGACAAAGATAGTGATATCTTTCCCAGCACATCAGGTACATCCTCATCCTAACAAACCGTTCCCGAGCAAAGTTAAGTTGAAAACAGACACAACAAAGCAGAAACTCAGCCTTTGTCATGCTTGTCTATGTAAGCTCAGCACACACAGGGCTACACACAATCAGCCACATCAAACAGCCATGTGTAGCAGCTGACTGATCGGGGCTTCGTGAATGAGCAATTAAGCTCGTAAAACAACACAATACGAAATCAGTATACAGCCACAAAACATATTCAGGCCACATCTCAATGTCTAAAGACCACCGGCTTCACAGCAGGCTGCTGGACTTCAATTGTCGACTCCAGTGGCTTTTGATTTTCCTTGATATTACTTTGTTCTCCTCCTGGTATTAACTCTCCCCCCTCATTTGCGGCTACAGCAGGTTTGTTTTGTCTCTGCTGTGTTGAGGGGGTTCGCAGCATGTGGAGAAAAATAAAAAAATCGACGTCAACACACCCGTCCTCTATGTAGCGTGTCTTGCTTTGTAATCCAAGCGGGTGTGTGCGTACGTGGAGGGTGGAAGCAGCAGATCAGCAACATTCACCATGGATGTAAATATTTACTTTCAGAATTACAGAAGGGACATGCAAGAGCGCCGCATTATAGCCACAGATTCCTCCACAGGATTTACGTCCGGGCCATTTCAGGATACTGATCTTCTTTTTTTTGTCAGTCATTTCTGGCTTGATTTGACTGCGAATCTTGGCAGTTGTTAATAAAAGGGGATTTAATAACAGAGATTGAAGGAGCGATACAGTGAGATTCGAAGAGATTTAGACCTTCAACCTGAACATATCCACACTAGAGCCGTGACACATGCTGTGCTGCGGGAAAAGGAGAAAGAAAAAAAAAAAACGAGGCCAGCCATTGAGGCTTGGCTTAAGCTTCCAGAAGAGTCGTGAGGAATCCCGCACAATGTGATCTTCTTGTGTATTTCTCAACAGCTTTGACCTATTTGCTTGGTAAAGTCACCCATCTAAATATAGGCATGGGGGGGGAGACAGGGAGGAGAGACAGAAGAGGAGGAGGCAGAATTATCAAAGCACTTTCTGGTTGGGTTCAGTGTGAATTAAATTCACATTTTCCTTTAAAAAAAAAAACAGAGAGAGAGAGGTGGAGAAGAAGGAGACAAGGAGAAGGCACGGCAAAGGAATAAAGGAGGATATCTTAATTATCTGAGACACAGATCAAGCTGAGGAAGCAAAGAGAAAACGATGGCCTGCTTGGTGTCATATACTATTTGACTGCAGCACATTCTCCCTGCTTGCAGTTCTTCACCTGTTCTCTGTCTCTCTCTCTCTCTCTCAGGCTGCTAACGCTGTCTGAAGCATTATGTTTCCATTTTTGGGAGAATTCAGCAGATGGAGGCTGTATTGTACCTGTTTACCACACCAAACACTTGTTCAGTGGCTGGTTCATCAAAGTGTCCTCCGCAGGCTGTCTCTTCTTCTTCTCCTTCTTGTTCACTTCCAGAAGCATCGAGCTATTGATTCAGCTGCTTTGTTAGCCTTTCTTTATAAAACAACACCCTCCTTCTATACAGAGTTGTTGCACTTTAGGCAGCTTTATGCATTGTTTTTTTTTTTTTTTTCTGTGTGGGTGCATAAATAGTATACGCTGTGCATGTGTCTAGATAGTTGTAAGCTTGTACAAATGTTTGCTGTAAGACTTCTTGTACACAGACGTGCATCTTCTATCAATGTTGCTTCTTTCCAGGCACAATGCTTGTCCACCTAATCCAGTCCCAGTGCTCTAATTGGCTAACTGCAGCCATTTTCTCTGCTCTGGGGAACATGGAGATTAGGGGGAGAGTGTTCTCTGAGCTGCCCGGCGCCTAAATGAGTCACGCTGTGGGTACAACGTCTCTCCGAGGGATAGATGGAGCACACCCACACACACACACACACACACAAAGTTAGACTCGCCACAAGATTACTGAGCCGACATAAGGTGGAGATTTTGATGTTTCTGATGTCACACGCTGAAACGCTCCCGTCAACCCTTGCAGATCCACGCGCCGGAGTTGCACTCGCTCACCTGAGTGTACCTGACTCCAGCTGAGAGACGTCCTGGCCTCATGTAAATATCAATAATGAATGCAGCCTGGAGCTAAACACCCAGTTGTGTTGTTCACAGTGCTACCTCAGACACTACTACTATGCTGCTCTGCTGTGAGCTCATAATGCAGTATTAAAGGAGGGTTTCAACTCCAGATTCATCTCTTAGTTCTTAACAAAATCACAAGACACATTAATTAAGAGGCTAAAAAATGCACTGTGGCTTTATGTCACAACTTGCGATGCGCAGACGAGCTGCACGGACACAGACAACAACCTTATCAAACAAATTGGGAGATGTGTCCGAGTGATTGCTGTGTGTTGGTCACCATGGTTATGAAGTTTGCAAAAGTCTGAAACAAGCGCAAGGTGGAGCGGTGGTTAGCACCGTAGCCTCGCAGCAAGAAGGTCGCCAGTTCGCGTCCTGGTGAGGACACCTTTCTGCATGGAGTCTCCATGTTCTCCCCGTGCAGCGTGGGTTCTCTCCGGGTTCTCTGGCTTCCTCCCACACGGTCCAAAAACATGTTGAGGTTAATTGGTGATTCTAAATTGTCCGTAGGTGTGAATGTGAGTGTGCTTGGTTGTCTGTCTCTAAGTGTAGCCCTGTGATAGACTGGTGACCTGTCCAGGGTGTCCCCTGCCTTCACCCTGTGTCAGCTGGGATGCTAGTGAGGATTAAGCGTTGTGTAGATAATGGATGGATGGAGCTAGCGCTGGTGCGTCTGGATAAGAGCTGACAGCAGCTGATTGCTCAGTTAGTAAGCAGGAAATTAATCTGCAACAATTCTGATCATCGATTCACATTATTCAGGTCATTAATCAAATAAAAGCGGCAAACATGTTGTGGTTCCAGCCTCTCTTAAATGAGAATTTGCTGCTTATTTATACCACTGTAAATTCATTATATTGGGGTTTCAGAGTCTCATGACAGAATATAAAGAAGTCATTGCAGGCAAATTGGTAATTAGGACACATTCTGCACTATTATTAATCTATTTTAAATATGATTATTTAGTTACACAAAACAAACTTATAGATTAATTAACTATAAGCTTAACACAGTATCCCTAATTTAGCATTCATAACCAATGTTAGGTGCTTAAATGACAGTAATATCTACGATCTGTGCAGGTCATCCTCAACATGTTAGTCTGTGGCTGCTTTGCCCTCGTGGTCATAAAATATCTACAATGCACAGCATTTGTCGACAGTTACTGCTTCTCCTGTAAAGTGTCATAGATGTCGATTGGTATTTCTTATTGCTATGATCAGTTATGAAGCATTTATTCATATGCTTCAATTCTGATGATAAATGGTAAATATGAGGAACGGCGAGGAAAATGATGAGCCACATACATAAATGTGAATCTAAAGTTTATATTCTCTGCTTTTCAAATCCCTGCTCACCATCTATTGAGGCTGCAATTACTAATCCTTGGCTCAGGGACAATTTTTATATGAGCACATCCATTTATACTTTTAAAATGAATTCTAATATATGGGTATAGTCTCCTGACAATTGATCGGTTCGAAATACTAAAATATACCAAACTGGAGAGACAAAGTAGCTCTGGTATTGAACCTGCATCAATCAATACTGTGAGTTTAGCTTTCAGAATTGGGGGAGGAAAAGCAGAATCGATGCATAACTGCTTACAATGCCAAATTTCAAAACAAAACTAAAAAAAAAAAAAAAAAGGCCGCAGGGTTGTTGCAAGATGGAAGATTTTCCTTTATGCGCTGTCAAGGGGATAAGACACACACACACTCGGAATACAGCTTGGGTCACGCTCAAAACATTAACGCACACACATTGTTTTGTTTTTTTGTGCTGTTTTTTTGCCTCATAAATATTGGAGTAGGCATGCAAAAGAGCTTTAGATGTCCGTTGACAGACACATGACTGTTGGCAGAGCTGCCGTGGCTTGGCAGGAGAACAGGCCGAGTATCGCCGGTCGGTACTGGCACAACTATACGTTTAGAAATAAAGGACAGGCTTGACCAACATGTCTACACAACCCACATGAATGCACACGGACAGGTAGGGCGCCACTAGAGGTCCCTGTGGGTGGAGCGAGGCGATGCGCTGTCGAGAGCTCATTTCTCTCAAGCAGACCCCGGGGAGAGGGAGTGGATAGAGGAGATGTGAGGACAGGGCCACTCTCTGCCGTCCTTGTTTCTCTGTCACAGAGCTTCCAAACGTGAGCTGAGCCTCTAATGCCCATCAGGCTACTTTTAGGGGTTTCTGAAGCGCCCCAAAGTCAAACGGCTCATGGAAAACAGCCATTCAAGCCTTCCTGTTCGAAGGAAACCTCGCTCTGGCTAAACATGTTTATTTCATTTACAGTCCTCGATTTGCTCAAGTTTGAGGAGGAAGGGACCGATTTGCATTTGTGAGTATCTATCAGGAGAGGTACTAGCTATAATCCCATTAATCAGCATAATTGGCTCATAATTGGCTCTCATCACGTCCCTACAGATGCCATCAGTCAAGCCTCAACGTTATTGCCAGACATCTGAAACGCTGGCTCGCTCTCCCTGCAGAGAGACGATACAGGTTTGGTCTAATCTCTGCTGTTACAGGAGGAGAAACAGCCTCAACAACAACAACAACAACGCCGACATACAACAAATTACAATCTCGCTAAAAGTCACGCTGTTATCCGGCAAACAGGCCGCGAGTAAATAACGCGGCGAAACGAACACTTGCTGCACGCTCAAGAAACAGACATCTGCCCACGTATCCAAAAATAAGATCTGGAGCAGCGGCGGTGACAGAATTCAATCACTTTCGCAACAGCGTGCGCGAGTATGAAAGTGCACCTGCGCGTTCGGATGCATGCGAGCAGGTGGGTGTGTGACAAAAGACTAATGAAACCAGACATGTACACCTCACTCCTGTGACAGATGTGCGCCGCCTCGGGGAGCCGGGCTCTCTGTTTCGGAGCACTAACATGGCCGCTGAAGCAGAAACGTTGGCCACTTAACGCATGAGGCCTACAGCTATCTAGCATCTAGTAATGAACGTAAGTCTAGTCTGATTTTATAATCATTTCAAAATCAGTTTGGTTTTCAGCGTTTGTAAGTGGCTTCTTTTGGCTGTTGTCACCACCTGTAAATAAAACTGGAAGTATGTGTGTAATATAGTTGGTTAGCTCAAGATATGACAGGTATCTCATACACAACACTGTTGGCTTCATCAGTCTGTTAAAGTAATGGCATTCTGTCATTCAGACATAGCTGGCATTTATGGTAATGTTCCTCAAAGCGCCATTCAGACAAAAGTGACAAAGAGCCACGGCAGGCGAGCGCTGTTTTTCATTTACGCAACATTGGACAGTACATCAAGTGACATAACGCATAATGACGCACTAACAGTATGAATGTAAATCTGTTGTGCGAGAAGTGATTTAACTGTAGCTTATAAAGAGTGGCTCACCTGCCTGAAGGGAAGAAAAACACACAGTGTGACTTTCTGTTAGATCCTGCTTGATTCCATCTCCACGTCTGGGATAATTTGTAATTATAAGAAATTAATTTCCTGCTGGTAGTGCATATGCGTAAATGTGCTCTCACTTATGCTTATATGGATCCTCCTGCTGCTGTTGATGCTCCAGATATTTATGGTAAACCCAAAGGAAAGACTCCTACAAACAGCTGGGTGCAACATTTTGTCATCACCTACGTTCATAATTGGTGAGTCTAACTAATCTGACCTGTTGGCTCTGTCTTCATTGCAGTAAAGCTTTTTATGGACACTTTGGTTTTTATAAATATGAAATTGAAGGGACCAGTGATTAAGAAAGATGCAAAAATATTCGCTGCTCGGACTACCGTAATGTCTGGACTATAAGCTGCTACTTTTTTTCACACGCTTTGAACGCTGCGGCTTAAACAGTGATGTGGCTGATTTATGGATTTTAACGAATTAGCCTCAAGACGAAAGTGACATTGAGAGCGACAACGAAAGAGAGACTGAGGAAGTGTGTGATGAAGTAATTCTGAGGCTGTTCTGACACTGAAGAAGACGACTTTAGTGGTTTTAGTGCGCAGGAGGAAGATGAAGATAGCGATCGATGACTTTTCCTGGTAGGCTACTGTATTTTTTATTTTTTTAACCAGCCGCGTTACAGGCACTGTTCGGAAAAAAGCATTTATGGTACGTATTTGTGTATGTTACTGGTACGGATTGAAAGTTTTTAAAAATCTGTGTAAATATCTCATGTTACAACGTGGACACCTGCTGCTTATAGACAAGTGCGGCCAATATATGGACACATTTGTTTTTCTTTTTAAAGATAGCGGGTACGGCTTATATTCAGGTGCGTTCAATTACGGTAAAATTACGGTAATATTGGTGCTGAAATGTGGAAAAATTGCTACAAACAATGCAAAGTACGTCGCTTGGGCATCCCTATCCGATAACTGCATGCACTTCCACATCAGTGCAAGGGCGTGCATGCCTGAAAGGAGCTTTACTCACTTTAGCTTATCTTAGATTCACAAGCTACAGGCTCCAAACGCTGGACCAGCACCAGGACGGCGTCCTCTCCTCCTAGTCCTGTAAGGAAAAACTGCGAGCGTGTCTGTCTGCGCCTGATGCACATTTGTGTGTATGTCTGTAGGTGAGTGCACTGTCTGTGTGTCTGGGGAGGTGTGCTGCTCATGTCAAACAAAAGGAAACAAGTACTTGCTCTTTGTTGATCAGTATAACAATCTAACCTTGAGCAACCACAGCATCTTCCTGTGCACCGAAGCGAATTGCAAAACAAAGCAAACACAACAGAGGAGCGGAAGAAGAGGAGGAGAGAGTAAGGGAGGGAGGTAAAAGAGAACTGAGCCAAATAAAACACCAGGTTATTTTTCCTTTTTTTTGTGGACTGAACACTAAAAAGGAAAAGAACCTTTTTCTATGGTGGGAAAATGTGCAGTTCATCAAAACAATAGGGGGAAAAAAATAAGGACACAGCAAAATTTTACTTGTGTGTTGCGAGAATTAGTGATAACATGAAAATTTAACAACTGTCTGCCTTTTAATGTCGTAAAGTTTTGAGGGCAGGACAGGATCACAGTGAAGCACTGAACAAAACAAGATAAACAAAAGCACTACGGAGAGATAATTTGCCGCTCACACTGAGAAAAATTGATCCTTCAGCTTTGGATGCTCTTTTGGCGTTCAACTCACCAAAGGCACGGTGCATTGCAAACTATGAAAGATCTATGAGGCATTTGAGGTCTTGAACATCACATTAGTGAATAAGCACCAAGACTCAGAGCATTTGGATTTGTTAGTGCACCTGGGATAGCAGGGTTAGGAGATTATCTGAAAGTCTGGAACCACAAACCCTCCTGTGAGGTACTGAATCCTAACGGTATTCTCGAACAGACCATGAATCCTAATGCCAGGATGGTAACTCAGTGTTTCTGTGCTTTAAAAGAGACTTCTGCTGTTCATGTGGCTGTTTTGGCTCTATGGATGATGCTAACTTTGTGCTCTTCATCTCCATTGTAGAGACTCAGGAAATGAGCAGTCACACGAAATAGCTTGTGAGAATCGGATTGAGGTCAAACACAAAAATGAGCTGCCTGGAACGGATATTGTATTAGTGATCTCCATGTAGGGATACTTTCTAGCTGACCTGATCACTCACATATTTATCAGTGCACACTGGTTGACTTTCATGAAACAGAACGTCCTCAAAGTCAGTATACCTTCATGAACTGACGGTGTTCCTGCGCTCGCTGCTCCATCACCTACTGAGGATGAAAACTGCTGCTATAAAGAGTGGGTCTTGTTGATCCCAGACTTCTCCATGTGTCAATGGATGAATCCCAGCTGTTTAAATGCAACTAATGAATCCACTCCTTTGATAAATATTGTTATCCTGGAGATGGTGTTAAGACCAATGACCAAATGCTCAGCTCTCAACATGGTAAATGGTTTCCACTTATATAGCGCTTTTCTACCTTCGTGGTAGTCAAAGTGCTTTACAGTGTTTCTCATTCACCCATTCACACAGACATTCATACACCAATGGCGACAGAGCTGCCATGCAAGGTGCCTGCCATCAGGAGCAACTTTGGGTTCAGTGTCTTGCCCAAGGACACTTTGACTGTGGAGGGGCGGGGGATGGAACCGCCAACCTCGCGATTAGAGGACACTCTACCACCTGAGCCACGGCCGCCCAATGTAGTATGTAAAAGTTAAAACAGTTTGGAAAAGATCCATTCTCAGTGGCTAATTTCTGTATCAGACTCGAAAACAAACATTTAGCTGCAGGGAGCTCATCCTAATGTAGGGTGACCATATTTTGATTACCAAAAACCAGGACACTGGGCCCAGCAATGAGATACTCAAATGATTCTCAAAGTTTACTCAAAGATACTTAATAGTTTCAGTACATTTAAAGTATGTCTCCTCCAGGACAGGACCATGACATTTTCATCACTTTATAAAAAACAACCAGGATGGTCAGGATAGGAAGTGAAAACAGGACATGTCCTGGGAAGACAGGATGTTTAGTCACCCTATGCTAATTGCCAACTGGTATATGAGGTTTCTTCAAATCTCTACTGCAGAAGCAACGAGTGCAAAGTGAACATGACACTTAACCCTATTCAGGACTTACATGTTGCCATATGTAGAAGGTCTTTCAGGGCCCACTGGACCCAAAGAAAGAACATGTGCAACACATTTATTAGTATTCATTATAGACATCTATACCATGTTAAATAATTTTTTCTGACGAGTTGACGTATTTTTGGTTCCAAATGCATGACACATGTCCCTCTTTTTACATTTAAAAAAACAAACAAACAAACAAAAAAAACAATACCCGTCACCTAAACCAAATGGCCTGGTGTCCAAAAGACCCCAAAAGTCATGAATAGGGTTAAAATCACATGAATAGGAAACACACCAGGTTTAAGCAAACCAAAGTTCTCCTTTAATGATGCACTTCAGCACCTTGTAGAAGGTAGATCATGCTCAGACAAGTCAGTGCTGATGAAGCAGAAGCAGATATATCTCGAAATTAGTTCTTTTTTCGGACCGAGCTCAACAAACCTCGGATCCTACACTTCCCATAAGACAACTCAGTAAACATGAGATTATCCAAGTGATGCCATTTTATCAGATTTTACAAAGCTCCTCCTGAGCCACAGAGGGCTTTGTACACACAGGCTGAGTAGTATTCACTGTAAAGTACATTGCCTCTGACATGCTCGTCTGCCCTCTTTAACCTACAGAAAAAAAACTTTCATCAAGTGCAACAACAACAACAAAAAAAGGTTATTTCCATTTCTGTGCTTCTGCATGAGTACGTGACATTAGATAAATCTGAGCCCTGAAACATGAAAGCAAGCAAAATCTCAAACCAGTACATCTTTATAATTGGATGGTAAGATTTTTTTTTTTTTTTAAAGCATCAAAACCTCCTGTTTCAACCCAAACTCCCACCAGAATCACTTGTTGTGCCTTATTTGTTTCTATTGACAGCTCAGTTTTTTTTAAAAAGAGCAATTCAGCATCTGAAACTACATCCTGCCTCATTTCAAGACAGTTTCGCTATGAAATGGATCAGAAGTGATAATACGAAGCCCATCTGTTCGCCACCTACAAATGAAGACATCTGCAAAATCCCTCTCGCTGCGTGTCGGCATAATGAATCAATAAAAACAGCAATCAAACAAATATTTGGTAAAAAGCGCTGAACTCTAATCCCGTCCCCTGAGAATACGCGCCGACAAAAGTAAATAAAAAAGGATTCCCGTGTACTGGTAGCTTCGTCAACCTGCTGTACCTGAATTAGCACTTCAACCTGCGGGAGATCTACTGTATGTTGTAATCTTGTTTGAAGATAAGATGAAACTTTAATCAGCCCTGTAGGGGAAGTGGGTCATTGCAGACAAAAAAAAAAAAACGAGGTTGTGCTTGATTATAAAACAAATAAAACGCACGAAAGTAAAATGAAAAAGTACCCAAAGAGAGTGCAAATGTCGGCTGCTGAGCCATACATGTGTGTAGGATGGTTTTGTACCCACTGAGAATTGCTTGACCAAGACATTTGCTGCATTGCACCATGCACTTTAGAATAAAACACACCTGCACCTCACACACTAAACCTGCTACGTTTAATGCCTCGCTGTACCTGCGTCAGTCGAGACCTCGGCTTTAACATCAAATAGGTTGCGGCGTGTTTCAATCTGTCCACATCATTGCATAATATTGCTATTTGAGATGATTTGAGTGCGTACACTTTCTGCCGTAATATCATTACCTTTCAAATTGAATACTTGTAGTGTCGGGCTTACGCGCAGCTGATCGCAGCAAATAATGATACAGACAACCTGACATTGTGATAGCTTTTCCCTCATTCAGCAGGTCACAATTTGAGATAGCGTGGCAAGCCTCTGCACATTCAATTCCCCCGTCCCACTGATGTGGCAAAGATGGAATATTTCATTAGGGGCTTGGATAAACAGAATGAGCGCTCTGATATGTCTGTGTGAGCAGGCCGGCTAAGCAGACTAAGCAGTTGTCTTGCTATTACTTAAAGCCACGGAGAGCAGAGGCTGCACAGATTGGATCTCTGATTGCACAGACCTCCCGGGCTAAATTATTGTTTGAATATTACAGGGACATGATGGGCGAAATCAGCACCAAGCTGCATGTCGCTGTATCTGGCGAAATTCTCAGACAACCCTCTGGACGTGGTCCGCGGTCAGCCGGGGTGACTGCACACCTTTCTGCTGGCTGCAGCGTCGCAGCTCATTTGACCAGACTTGATGGAAAAACACAGAGGGATGGTGGATGAAGAACAGAACAAATATTATCTTCAAAAAGGAATTACGGAGGGTTTTTTTTCTTTTTTTTGTGAGAAGCCAGATATGAGAGAGACTGATCCCTAATCTTTGCCTCAAGCATTGAAACCTGGTCACGAGCACAAAAATAAGAACCGCTCGATTTTGGAGGGAGAAAATCCCAGAAAACAACTATGATCCTTTTTTACCCTGGACTCTGTTCCTCTCCTTCTCAATCCCATCCTCTTCCTTAGCTTTAGCATCCAAGAGGAGCCAATTACTCATTCAGCCCCAGTAATTAACATGAGGGATGGCGGAGCCTAATGCTGCTCCGACTGGAGAATTGTGACAGAGAAACTGTCTCTAATGAGACAGACTCTGGGGATTCTCTTCTTCTCTCGTCTCTGGCCTTGCCGACTGCTCTGGTCCCCGCGATGGATGGCGCTAATCGCTACAACTGAAACTGTGTCATTTTGAAGCCGAGCGTACAACAGCGGGAAAGCAGGTGGGTGGCAGTGACAGAAGCATCCGATTTTACGAAGGGAATTTCCGTGGAAGCAGATGTTTACAAAGAGCGATTTACAAAAGAAGATGCGAAATGTTTCAACGCCGTGCGGATCCACGCTGATGGTGATTTCCATGTTTTAATCTGCAACCAAACACATGCGATAAACGAGAACAACATCAAGCGGTAAATGATAAAAAGTGGATGTTACAAACTTGCCGAAGCCAACATTTGCTGGTGGGTTTGACAGGCGTGCTTTATTTTAAATTTTTTTAAATCCACATTTTATCATATCAATAATCTATAAAAAAAAAAAAAAAAAATTTTAAAAAAGGCTAAAATTTGAACTTTCTGACAGTCCTTGAACTAATCATTTAACTTTCTGTTTAAGTGGGAAAAAAACAAGATCAAGATCACTTTATTCTACGTGTCTCATTCAAACATTTGCCAAAAACAAACCATTTTCACGACACAGATTCTTTAAAAAACAAAAGAATTAGCACTTCTTTGTGCAAACAAGAAGCCATTATTGACTCAGCTGTGACCAGCCGTCATGTGACAAAAATCCTGTGAATATATGGCTGAAGTGCAGGCTGTGGTTGCTTAGAGCAGATATGAGACAAGTACCGAAACAAACCAGAGAGATTGAGAGGAAAATAGAACAGTGTAAAGACGAGCGAGTTGTCAACAAGCTGCTGGATGATACATTCAGCATGGTGAAACATCTTCCTATAGGGGATGCACGGAGTAAAGGAAAAAGAATTTGTAAAGTTTGGAAAAGTGCAAATAGTAAAATGTCTATCATGAGTACAGCCACTGTTTTTTCCTCCAGTACTGGTCACACATTGGGTACTTGGCAAAATGTTGTACATCATGGTTTTATCAAATTTTACGAAACAAGGATCAAAGACATATAAATTTAGTTTTTCCTTTTCATATGATTCATGCCATTTTAACTGTGTTATAGTTAGAGACATAGCTAGCTACTTCTAGCCATAGTTTCCCTGTTACCATAAAGGTGCAGAACTTTATATTGCAGTCAAAAATTTGTCAGTAAAAGTGACAGGAGCGAAAAACATCCAGAAAAACTGCTTGGAGTTCAGAGCGTTTAATGTAATAATCATTGCAACACAAAAAGCTTTAAGGGAAAATATTGGAGGGCTGCAGGGTGGCGCAGTTGGTAGCACTGTTGCCTCGCAGCAAGAAGGTCGCCGGTTCGCGTCCCGGTGGGGGCACCGGAATCTTTCTGCGTGGAGTTTGCATGTTCTCCTCATGCAGCATGGGTTCTCTCTGGGTTCTCTCCGGGTTCTCTGGCTTCCTCCCATACAGTCAAAAAACATGTTCAGGTTAATTGGTGATTCTAAATTGTCCGTAGGTGTGAATGTGAGTGTGCTTGGTTGTCTGTCTCTAAGTGTGGCCCTGTGATAGACTGGCGACCTGTCCAGGGTGTCCCCTGCCTTCACCCTGAGTCAGCTGAGATAGACTCCAGCCCCCCATGACCCTAGTGAGGATTAAGTGGTGTATAGATAATGGAAAATATTGGAGAAAATGAGTGAATTGTGGAACGTATTAAACATCTTACCAAACTGGTTTACACTTTTTTGTGTGATTTTTAGCCAAAAAAGACATTAAAGTAGCATTTTAAGCCCTTTCAAGAATCAAAACACTGAAAGACAACAACCGAGACGGAGCCGTTTACCGACAGGACGAATTCTACATATTGATGAATAACCGAGATCCGGTAATCGAGTTACGCTTCCTCTGATTATGACCTTGATATGAGTGCGATAACGCGATTAAGATGTTTATTTGACAGTTGCTGTAATTAGAGTACTCCCTTCCTCTGGTCATAATAAAATTACAGGAGTGAAAGTAAATATGGAATCACTGCTGTGTGCTGGTGTGTGTGTGGGTAGCTGCTCTGAGGAGGGAGAGATTTGGTCCACGGTCGGCCCAAAGAGAAGTCATTTCGACCACAAAGGCTCTGGCCATGAATATTAAGACCGTGGGTCGGCGTGTCCCCAAGCTGCTCTGTGGACCAAATCAAACACACCTCGCTGTCCTCAGTCTGCAGGCAGCGACCTGAACCAGCACCTATACAGGGCTGGAGGAAGGTTGACAGGCATCTCAAACGACACACATGCTAAGTTGCTCCTTGACTGGGAGTTTTTAAAGCATGAAGACTTAATTTTAAGCCTTGAAAAGTGAACGAGTTAGTGCACCTGTCTCAGGATTCATAATTTAAATGACCTTTTGTTGAACCCACACCTCATACAACTACAATACAGTCACAGCACAGCGACTGTACCTCAGCATGTAAGGCCTGTTCGGGCTTTGGGTTTCTCCGTACGCTGGAGAGCGGCTATAGTAAGAAGCAAAGTGGAGTTTGAAAGGTGGTGTCTGTTCTTTTTAGCCTTTCCGAAACCAAAAAACACAAGAGCAAATGTATAAGAAATGGATTAAACTGTGTGCTCATCTGCTCTAACAGAGGCTGCAAACATTAGCTCTAATCCTGCCTTACCTCGACGTTTGTGGAATTGCTGATCTAAAAAGCCAAATCCATCGGCACATCCTTAATGCGGTGTTTCCACAAAGTGTTGAAGCCTGTCCTGGATGCTGTGAGCAGGTTCACATCAGCGGCTCTGTTATGTGAACTTTACACTCTAGAAACTGCTGCCAGCACTGATAGAAATCAGCACGTAGCTCAGTTGGTTCTCATCATAAAGTCTTTCCTCTTGCGTTGTTAGAACCAATAACGCACACAAATCAGCTAGAACGTTAAAACGTCTGACGGGTGAAGTGAGTAACATTGATGATCGTGTTAAAATATGACAATCTTGGGTCCTTGTGTCATGTGGATGCTGCTTTGACATGGACCACCTACCGAAACATTGTTCTGCACCACATTCAACCCACAACGGCGAGAGCAGTCCCCTTCGTCAACAGGACTACCAAAACTGCACAGAACAACTGTAGCAACATGATGAAGAGCCTCCAAACTCAAAAACAAGTCTGATCAATGGAAACCCCACAACCCACAGGACCCACAGCTTCCACAGCCAGCATCCCAGTGCCCAGATGCCCCCAGAGGTAACATATTCCTACCTCAACAGGTCAAGCTGTTTGGTTTTCATGTTGTGGCAGATCAGTGTTCTTAAAGTACAAACCAGTATTTGAATTTATCAGCCAGACAGGTCGATGTGAGGATGATGAACAGTCTGAGCAGCACTGTTTCGTTATTTAACACTGCATGTCTTTTACATAAACCATTAACTGCTTGATATTTATCTAAGACGTGCAGCTTTAGCACCGTTCTTGGAGCACAAAACAAGGTAAGAAGCCATCAACTTCCCATTTTCCCATTTACAAGATTCTCATTTAAAATGGTTGGAAACATTAAGAAGCCAGTGGGAGACGAGTGTTTTCAGCTCATGGAGCTAGCTTAATTAGCTAATAGCTTAATTAGCAAGCCACAACTGATAAAAATCCAGTAGTTACAGTTGCCATTTTTAGCCAGTGAACACATTGGCCTGGATATCAAGGAATCGCTGCTTCAAAAATCTTTTCGAGTTAACTACACATATGCTGTCGAATAGAAAGTTTGACATTCATAGCAACAGTAACTATGGTGAGGGGGGGAATTAACCATCATTTCTCCTCGCTGTTCTCAACCTTCACGCCACTCTGCCCAACTCATCTGTAAGCGCTCGGAGAAAACAGCAACAAACACTGTTCAGAACCTTCCAATGTCATAGTTTCTTTCCTTTTCATTTCTCATGTGTGGTGCACAGTTTTTTTGTGTGTGTGTGTTTGATGAAAAAAATCACATCTCACCTCCACTTCAGGGCAGCATAAGTGAGACTAAAAAGCCTCTGTGCATTTTATATTTTTCAGTGCCATGAGCATTGTCGC
This sequence comes from Stegastes partitus, assembly GCF_000690725.1. NCBI lineage: Eukaryota > Metazoa > Chordata > Actinopteri > Pomacentridae > Stegastes > Stegastes partitus. The sequence goes on along the minus strand of NW_007578672.1, from coordinate 16,421 downwards.
CGTGCACACATTTCTGCCGGTGTTCAAGATTTATCGATCACAGATCGCACCACAACTTGTGAGCTGTTCCTGACAAATACCCTAAATTTTTTGCCCGTGCTACGTCATTGTTTAAAAAAAAGGAGGAGAGGAGTGTTTTGTCAAGTGAAGATTGGGTTGAAAGTGATAGCCTAGGGTTTGCAGTTCCATTTACCTTCCCGGAGATAAGGCCGGAGTACTCTCAGCTCAATGGTGAACAAGCGTTCTTGCAGTGCTGCTCTCTGCGCTGTCCGGCCAAAATGGATGGTATTTAGAGGGGAAGAGAGTTAAAATGAATACAGTTGGGCCTTTAGCTGTTTTTAGTGGTTAGACCTAAAACACAGCAGATTTAATGAAAAGGATTCCTCGACGTGCCGGTCCAACGAGTTCTTTCGACAGGTGGGTAATAAGGACGGAGGTAATAACTGCAGTTAGCCGACAGGAGAGCAGGGAAAGTTTAAGTGTTTCAGATATGCACTGATACCGTTTGGGCACATTTGTTGTCAACATGTCCCGTATTATTCTGTTTTAGCATGAAACTGTGCAGCTAAATTGTGAGGATCAAGAGAATTGGAAGGATTTTTTTTACAATAAAACCACTTAATAATACCTTCTTTGATCAATTACACTTTGCTCAATTTGTGGCTTTGCACACTTCTGGAGCATATTCCAAAGATCTGTCTCACCTCTGATTGACCGAGCTAAATCCTGCCTTGTTGCGCCAAGGGCTCCTTGGTGACAGCGCTGAGCGAGTAAGACATACTTAGACTACTCCTCGTGGACACAATTAAGTGAGCCGAGGTCCATTTTTACTGTCTTACCCACCAGTTTTGATTATCTCCAGTTTCCAACTTCAAGAAGCTGTCACATTCAATCATTAGGCGCTCACAGATATATTCCAGGAACATCCAGCGGGCTGTCACATGTCATGGGAGCGATGAGATGCAGTGGGACTGAGCTCCCACCTCCGAGCCGTCACCACTTTAGTTCCTAATTAGTAAGACAAATAAGTTGCTAAATTACTCATTTGGCACGCAAGCACCGAAAAGGTCTTGCAAATGCTTTCGGGTAAAGAAAGGCTTGTCAATAATATACCGCTACAGGTGTGAAGAACTATTTTAAGAGGGTTTCACATTTCCTTCTCTTTCATTCCCCCGAAGACATCAGATCATTATACTGACACCGGAAGACATTGTCGTCATCGTGAGGCGACCGCAGGCGGGACACCTGATGGATTTGTCTTTCTGACACCGTTACTGTACAGCCAAGGGTAGAAGTTGAAGGGGGGGGCAGTTGAGGGAGGGGGGGCAGGTTTGTGTTGATGAAGGCCAATTAGTGAGCAAATTTCACACCTCTCCCCCATCGCATCTCCAGGCCGCATCTGCCGGCGAGCGTCGAGCACTGAGTCACGCTCGCCATGCGGCACATCCACATCTGTGTCCCGCCTTGTCAGTCAGCGCCTCCCAGCCTCCCTCACCTTCGACCAAAACACACACACAAACCTCTCCGTGCCCCATCTGAAAGAGTTGGGGGGGGGGATTATACGGATGCTGCAACACGTCTCATAAGATGAAGAGGTGTCCCCCAGCGCGTGTCTATTTCAAACAAACTGCGCACTCGACGTTGACCCAGTGGTACCGGACTGTTCTGACCTGCCGTCTCAATTTGCAGAAAGTAGGGAGAAGTCAAAAGAGGGGCATCGAGGAGGAGGGGTAATGTGGAAGCAGAGGGAAAGAAAGCGGGCTGAGATTTTTTTTTTTTTTTTTTTTTTAGGAGGAGTTGAGCCTTTGACGCAGACGGGGAGTGGAAACGGTTGCCATGGAAACCCCACCCTGCCTCCAATGAGTCAATGAGTAAGTGAGGAGAGGAAAAAAGGCAGCCGAGTAAATGGAGGGATGAGAGAAAGTCAGCTTTTGACTAAAGGTATTTGTCTGATCTGCCTAACCTCTCTCGGAAAGAGAAATAAACCAGTACGCAAACAAACAGCAGGTGTTCCTGCTTCTCATAAACAACATAAAAAAAACAGCTTACAATGCAGGAACACCTCGAGTCCACCTATACATTAAAAGCCTCAATCTGCTCCTCATTCATCACCAGGCTGGGCCTCAGCTCAGAGCTCTGCGGTGAGGCCTCCTTCTCTCTCTCTCTCAATGAGGCTCACACTTCTATCGTTTATTGGGTTTCTCACAGAGATGCTAAATAATGAATGGTGGGGCACAGGGGAGCTGTTTGTCTTTTTATTATCCTGATTATTGCTGTCATCCATCAGACATCAGGCGATTAAACAGAAACCCAGGCATGTGACAACCTAAGGAAAGAGGGTAAGGCCAATCGCACATACCTGGCAGATGACTAATTAGCGAAAGAAGAAAAATAGGGTGCGGGGAGTAAAACTGATAATGAACGAGGAAGTAAAGATAAGGACAGTGCAGCAGAGCAGCGCGGTAGAAAAAGGGGAGGAGAGGCAGAGGCTCGTACTTTGTGCTGTGCTGCAAGACTTCACGATGACAAAACCAACAACTGTGGATAGACAGATGGACTTGAAGTCTCTCTGTCTCCCTCTCATTAGTAAACAGCAGAAGTATTGTGCACGGTTGCCCCAGCCATTAACACAAACTCAATGTCCCCTGTGGGCGTCAAACTCCCCATTAACTCGCAGTCTCAACCACCACTTCCTGCTATTTCAGCATATGCTGTTTGTGCATGCATGTAAAGGCCAAAGCACACAAACACATAAATGCTAAGAGCAGACATGCACTCACAGCCTTTAAAGACAGATGTGGGAATATCCAATCACACCCTTCATAAACTTTACATCTCCATTAGCCCATGTTCACTGGGATGTTCTGTTTAAAGGGGCCACCTCTGCTATCGAATCCCTTTTTGCGTTCTTTACATGCTAGCCAAGCTACCGTCAATAGAGGCAGCAGGTAAAACTGTAAAAACACTAAAATCTGTCAGACTATCTTGAATCCTTCAGGTTGCATTAGACACTTGCGGACAATGTTTTATAGAAACTGTGAAATTACAGGATTTCTGCATCAGCGTGACAAAGGACTTTGATTTGTCAGTTTATGTCATTACCATTTACAAATGGCTGGAATCTATCTCCGTAGACCTTTCAGCAAATTTACTATATTGACACTGTGGAAGTTCTTATTCATAGCACTCACTTGTAGAAGCACTCACTGTTTTTTACATGTACCACAGTCAATACCATAAATCACAACCTATTACAGTCGTGCGCTGTGTCCGAAATTGCTCTCTCATTGATTCGCTCACTATTCCTGCATGATAAACAACGGTTTAGACCTTTCCAGAGGGCGGTAAGTTTAGAAGGAGGGATTGAGAGTTTATTAACAGGAGTGGAACGCAGAGGAAATACATTTCTTCGACAGAGTCACAGAAGTTTTTTTTTGCTCTTCCTGGGAACTTCTGGATAATTTCCGGTACGTCAACATTTTCATAGACGACTCAGACGAAAGTTTTACATAAATACGCATTGTGGTGTTGTTTTGAAGCTATGATATGTAACATTTTAACATCAAATGTATATAAAAAAGGACTAGACCCATGTTATATACTGCATTTTGCTGACTGTAACTGAAATGTTCCCAACAATGTCTGAGCCCAGAGAAATCCACACTTACACAGAGCAACAGTGTGTTCCATTTCGACTGCCTGTCACTAGCTTTATATCACCTCTACCAGCCTGTACTGTAGTTGTTGGTTTTTGTCAGTCTAGTATTTGTATTGATCACTCATGATGGAATATTGATAGTTGGATTGTTTTGAACACAGATACAAAAAAAAAGGCTACCCCATCATAAATGAACTCACAACATACTTCTAGCTACAGTAGCTCTATGTGTTATCAACTCATGTAATGGTAAGAATTACATTAGCTAATGAAATGACATAACGTGACTAAATAAAACTTTAATGCATAACCTTATCTCATTATTTCTGCCATACTAGACTCAAACTATGTCTTGTGTTTTTATTTCGATAGTGACAGAAATTGCGCACTGTCCCTTTAAGGGGCCGTGACAGTCATCTTATTTACATGTAGGGAAAAGTAAGAAAGCGACAGAGCACCTCTTCACCTTTTTTTTTTACCTGCATTTGGCCTCCCGATCATCAGCTCTATTATTCAGAACCTGTCAAAGACATCCCACTCGCTCGTCACTAAGTGCTTTACTGTGTCGACGGAGCTAAAAGGCAAGGCGGAGCACGACGACGATAAGAATATGTGTGTGTTCGCTTGTGTGAAGGGAGAACTGAGGGAAGGGAAAAATAGCCGAGCGAGGGACAACAACAAAGGAGCAAACATACTGAGTACATGAAAGACTCTTTTGGGAAATGAGTCACATAATCCTAATGACCTTCGTCTTTTGATCAGGTTTCTATTTCCCTGCAAACGGAGCCACTGCACACATTTATATTCAATTTGGTATTTAAGGAAAGAGCATAAGACGCACTTGTGTTTTTCCATCTATCTACATGTTGACCTTGAAGTCATTTACCCTAAATTATTTTAAATATTTAAACAGTTTTCACAGTTTGTTTTCCAAATGAAAGCATACAGTAATGATTGTGATAATAAAAACCATATTTAATTGATACGTTTTGTCCAAGTCAGCTGTACTTTAATTATTCCACTGTTCTCGATCCGTGTATCCCGCATAGGTATCATGAGTATTTCGCACACACTTATTTCGCTCCGCTCTCTATCTCCCCCATCAAATCTATGTGGATTACCAGGCGATAGGCCTGATTTCACATGGGCTCAGGCTATTAACGCTCTGACCTTGGATTTCAACCAGGCAATTTGTCTAAGAGCTGGCACAGCCTTAGCTGCCCTCGCTGACTCTGTCCAAGCTTCGCGATTGGTATGACTGGCAGTAACTCTCTACTGTCTGCCCGTCAGTCCCCATCCCCACCGAACGTTGTCTTTTCTTTACCACTCAAGGGTTATGTTAAAATTGCTATGATGAAGCCCTTCATATCTATCACTTATGATTTTCTTTTCCCTCTCGCCCCTTTAGAGTTATCACTTATACATCTCAGCATGCTCCAATGTAGCTCTTTCTTTATGAATTTAAGTGATGCATTTTCACTCTCTGTCTTGTGTTGTCTTCCTGAATGTCCACATCATTTGTGAGTCATTTAAACCAAAGGCTCACTTGCAAGCGATATTAGGATACTTTGTCTACTTAGCGATGCAAATTTTAAATAATTTCCCTCACTGGTAGTGGGTTATGGCAACAATCAATAATCAATTAATGGTTAAAATGAATGAAATACAGTCAAAGTGCTTCCATACTTTGATAAAACTGTTTTTAACCACGGACGCTTAATGTTTACCACAAGTTCTGCTCGGTTGCATTCAAGATTCGAAGAACAGATAAAGTAAACACCAGGTGACAGAAAAACCAGCTGCAGTCTTTCACAGTAAATAACCTGTAACGCTAATACTCACTTCACAGCTGACTTGAGTCATAATGGTCCTACTTAAAAATAATCCCCCTACCTGATCTATATGATGGAGTGACTGGTTTGCTGTACTTAGTCCAGCTGCTGGAAACAGATGTTCTGCTGCAACAGATGTCAACAAATACTGTTCCAGCAACTTTTTCAGTCCAGGAAATCTGTCAGTATTTAGAGCTGCCTCCAGAATGTATTTATATCCAAAGCGGAGTGTCGCTAATACACTTTAACACTTTCGCATCAATGTTGATGGAAGCATGGAATCAAGAGTCTTGCTGCTGCTGCTGCATGTTAGCTGCTTAGTTCCCAGCCTGTGTTAGAATTCTATGTTGTAGTTAAGCAACTGCACGAGCCTGAGGTAGCTAGCTAAACCAGACAGCTGCCAAACACCTGTTTCACAACTTGATGCAGTACATGTTGGAGGTTGGACAGCAGCGAGGTGTGCTTGTTTTATGGACCCTTACAGGCAGTCAGCAAGCACACCTGTAACTCCATCTCATGACACAGTAAGAGGCTCCACCTGGTGGGGCGACCAGATACTACAGTTCATCTACAACAGGTTGGCTTTGTCTGAAATCATCCACTCACTCCCTACTCACTATATAAGGATCACTATATAGTAAACTACATAGGGAGCACCTCGGCAAAATAACATTTCAGACACTACTCAAGCTATTAATTACGTCGCTCGTGAGCTGCAATTTGTGCCGTAGCAGCATAGTGCAAACACATCAACTTCACAGTTTATTGCATAGCTAAGAAACGGGTAAAGTAAAATTTAACAAAACCTGAAATTACTTACATTTTAATGACAAGTTTTCGCGGTCTCGTTCGACAAGTTTGCATTTCCTTTTGCACAATGCATGATGGTCCATATTGGTTTGTTAGTGACCATCGGCTGTACACTACTTTTCTTGGTGCATTGTGGGATACTTTGAGTAACAATAGTAACTTATCATTTGGACAGCACTACAAAATGGCGAACACCCTATATAATGCACTATAGAGGGTATAGTGAGTGATTTCGGACACAGCCGTTTCCTGATATGTGTGTCCCTCATCGACTTCCTTATCAGTTAATAAAATTTAAATTGATTAAATTATTAACAGCAATTAATTGATTAACAATTAGCTGTATCATCCACAATCTGGGTAATGACATCTGCTCTGGCTAAGGTGAAATCTGAAGTCGTATGGTGGATTCTTTTTTTTTTTTTAGGACTATTTTTGGGCATTTTTCATCTTTATTTGACAGGATAGTGAGGAGATACAGGGAAACGTGAAACGCCACTGGCTGGACTCGACCCGCGGCCGCTGTGTCGGGGACTGTAGCCCCTGTACATGGGTCGCCGTCTTATCTTAGCTCGGTTTGGTAGATTTTTTTGATAAGAATGTGAACGCTGTGCAAACGGCATTTACACCTGAGATCCAATCACAGTGCGAGCCAACACCGGCACTAGATCTTGTCTGACCAGTTTAATTGATTTGTAATCACAATGCATTCTGTGCGAACTTCACTAGCATACATTTTCCTCATCCATCCATCTGTCCAGATATAAAAAGCCCAGCTCAGTCATGACGAAGTCTCCTCCTCTCAGCAGCACTGAGGCCCATTGTTGAAGCTTCATTAATGCACCAGTTAACCTTCCTTTACCTCTCTGTCTCTCTCTCTCTCTTCAATAGTTTATCTGCGGTCCATTTCCTCATGTGGTTATTATAGCCGGTGTCCCTATCATCGTCCTCCCCTTTCCCCCTCATTCCCTTTTGTACTTCTCTACCTCTATTTGTTCTCCTATTTGTTCCCACCCTTTACTCTTCACCTCCTCCTCTATCTTCAGTGCTTCACCGGCAGTGTCTCCATGAGTGGTTATCACAGAAAATTATGCTTGTGTTGCAAATAAATTGCTTGTTTTTTTTTTGTTTGTTTCTCCTGCTGTATTCTGTTCGGCGAGGGAAACAGAAATCTGCCTGCTCCTGGCCTTGAAAAATGCACCTCCATTAAGGATTCAGGGGAGAGTTAGCCACCAGACAGCTGGGCCTAATGGCACAGCCAGGCTAACACACACTATACACAGATAAGAGCTTGTACACACACACACACAAACAGACACCCTTTAATATCACAACTTATTGACTGATGGCAATGAGCATATATTCAGCAAATAAATGGAAAAGAATATGGATTAAACATCTGTACGTCTGAGTCTGTAGAAGCACTTGCCGGGATTAATAAACCTAAAAAAAGGCCACACACACACTAATAACACACACAGCATCCAAGACCTAGATAAGCATTCGGTTTGAAAAGCAATCCTGAACTAAAAACACCGAGCATCAATAGCGTAAAGTCCTCCAAGCCTTATCTTTGATTGTCTACACAACACTCCGTTACAATCGTGTGCTCTTGTAAGGCAGTTAATGCAGCTAATTAGAGACAGAAAGCTGCAGTCAACGCTTGGTTTTAAAGAGTCGAAACTTCCAGACAAGACTGATTCCGGCTAAACCAACACTCCAAGCAGCTGATCGATCAGCGCGCAGGCAGGTATCTGGGAGCTTTGGAACCAACAGAACGAAGCAAACAGGGGAAGAAGAAGATATCACATCTCGTTAGATGGAAAGTTCGGCATATTCAACACACCCTGAGCTTCAAAAACAAGAGGAACCAAGCAGGAAGCACAGCTGGATCCACCTATCGGGAAGCCACAGTCCTCCCAAATTCTGTGCATGTATACGTCCCTGTTGCCTTCGGTTACTCGTCAATGCACAGCAACTTACCAGGCTTCACGTTTGCTTAATGACACTAAGTTATGACCACACACCCTTAACTCAAGGTCTACTTAATTGCTTCTTTTTGAGCTTTAGATCACATCACACTGTGTTCATCTGCAGATAGGTTCCATAAAAACGAAAGCTGGGCTCACACTACAGGAGTTTCAGGCTGATTTACCCGGTTTGCCCTCTTCTGTCATTTGAAGGAGAAATCTGGAGATCTTGGAAGTTTGGCTTAGAATATTTGGAAATGTGAAGGGGTTTCCAGATTCAGATTCAGTCTTAATCCTCCTGATAAAAGCAAATACGCTTGATATTTATGAGTTGACGGTTGTGATTGTCGGTGCCAGAGCAGAGGACGCAAAGCAAACACTAAACATTCGAGCTCTTTAGGCAACAACTGTTAATACTTAAAATGTAATCTTGCTAAAGTGTCGACGAACCACGTGACTCCGTCTTCCCAAACATTTTCTCATCCAGGGTTTTTTTCACTGCAAAGTGTCATTAGTGTTACTGCAAGCTGTTGCACCACAGTCTCCATTTTGTTTACATCTGCTTCCCCGTGAGATCACATGAGGTGGTGCTCTGCTCCCTCAGGCACAATAGTCTTATTAATGTCCTGTAGGGCGAGATGCATCATTATTTTTTGAATCCTGTGTGCATATCTGAGATTAGAGAGAGGAATATCTGTAAAATGTTATGTGCGAGATGCAACTCCACTCCAAAATCTGTTAAGAGTTTAAAACTCCTGCAGTATGAGCTCAGCTTAAGTGAGTGTAGATAAATATGCATTTCCTTGAGTCACATTATATGTGGTGAGGAGAATTACTCTGTGCTCTGAAGCTCCAGAGGGGGCTTTTCAAATTTTGAAAATATAACCCTGACGATGCCACGGCGATGTCAGACATATCTTAAGCTCCATAATTTATGGCAGAAAGCCCGCGTTACAAGCTGGAGGTGTGCGGTTTACCAGAAGTGGGAATTTATGAGGCAGAGAAGGTGAAATGAAAGATGTTGTTTTCTGTGAAATCCTTAATAGCTTCATATGTTGCCCTTTGCTGCTCTGATTATGACCATTTCCTGTTTTATCCGTCTTACAACTCAAAATTTTCATTAATCAAATTACCACAAACAGCCTGCCACACAGTGAACCTGGAGCTCTTGGCGCCCCTGGAGTCTATGGCCCCCCTTTGTAATTGCACACTTGGCTTTATTGATAATCCAGCCTTGGCAAAAGGAAAAATAATAGTGTCTCACTCAAGGAGGTGAGCAGAGATAAGGGTGGACAAAAGGAGGGCGAGTAAGGACAAGGGAACTCACAGGGGACGGTGCGGAGGTAGAGGTTGTCCCGGATGATCTGCTGCAGCTCGTGGTCCACCGAGCCTTTCTGGAAGCGCAGGTTGAGGTAGTGGCGCAGGTCCTTGTCTATCACGCCCCCTGGAGGAACACAAAGACCAGCAATCAGAATCTGACCATCACATCGAAATCCAATCAGTCACTCCAACATGAATGGAACGTTTTTTTTATTCCTTTAGAATTAAAGAGCCTCATCAGTCCTCGCTCAGAACGGGGACAGCTGGATTTGTTGCTGATGTGAATTATCCTTTTTTTTTGTTGCATTTTCAAACTTGGGAAGAAGCGGAGGAAGATCCAAGCGACAAATGACCCAGAATCTCTGAGAAAACAGCAGTAAACAATTTGAAATTCTCTAAAATTCCACAAAACAAACACTAACGAACAGACTTTGCGCTCTCTTTCTCAGATTGAGCATCTGTCAAGCGCAGCCACGGATTGGTGGAGGTGTTAATTGGAGCAGTGGCCAAACACGTGTGGAGAAATGTCTACACATAAATCACCCACGGACTCCCCCCTCCCCTCTCACTGGGGGGCTTTTTTTTTTTATTATTACATCCTTTCTCCTCATCCTCACCTGGTTGCCCCCTCCCCCCTCTGTCTTTCCAGCAGTCCCAGTTCTGTGAATGGACTCCCACTTAAAACCAGTAAATCTCGCTGGCTCAGCACGACCAAGGATAAGGAAGAAAAAACGGTGATGGAGGGACGACAGAGAGGCGAGGGATAAGAGAGATGGAAGGCCGGGGCAAATCCCACGGGGGCGTAGAAAGGGGCAAGCTAAAACAAGCATCAACTCCATCCCCCCTCCTCACCCCTTTCCCCGACAAATACCCCATCCATCCATTCTGCCACACACTCCTATAATCACATTTGAAATGGAGGCAGGACAGGACGGATGAGGGGAGGAGGGACGGGGGGGCATCTTGACTGATGTTACTTAAGGGATTCCTCCTGCTTTAACCAACACACTTGTCCTTCTTGCTGCTCCTCTGCATAGAAGTAAAGAAGCAGACGGAGTGGGTGCACCGGCTGGAAAGACATTCGTCTAACCTTCAATATCCTGTTTAAATCAGCAACTTGGCTCAGTGCCACACAGCATTTAGCCCCCCACCCCCTCCTCCCCTCCCTTCTTCTTTTCCCACCCATGCAAACCTGAGGCAATGACATCCAAGCATGATAGCGTCCATGTCAACAACACACACATGTAGACGCATCCAAACATGCAACTGACTATAAAGGCACTACTCAGGCAGAAACATAATGAGCAGGAGCATTAATTCAACAATAACCTAGTTTGGAAGTTTTCCGTCGTACTGGGGAGATCAATTATTTAGGACATTCTGGTTCTTCACTCGTGTGTTCTGGAAAGGCGCACAAACACACGCGCGGCGACATGCATTAATCCGAAACTAATTCACAGAGCGTTGCATTCTAATCATGCAAACCTGAATTACAGAGACCGGCTGCATCTGTGTCTCTGTCAAAGCTGTGGAGCAGCACAACCTGCCAATTTGCATTTGCATGAGAAAAGAAGCCAAGCCAATGAATGTGCATACTGAAAAGGTGAGAACACTCAAAATCACACACACACACGCACACACTGAATTAACACACTAAATGGCACCTCTTGCGCGGACAGCGGTTGTGCAGCCAGTACAGTGTCACAGTCCTCTTTCCACAGGTTTTGTGATGCAAATAGTCTCCGCTGGAGGAAATCTTGCGCCGGATCTTTCCCGCTGGAATCCCCCCCCCCACAAATACACAACTGTCCTGTCCCTCAGGTCCTCAACTCTGCCTCTGTTTGCCCAATCTAGACACTGCCTGCCTGCCAGCCAGCCAGCCAGCCAGCCAGCCAGCCCACGAGCCGAATCACTTCTCTGTGCACTCCACGGAGTAGAGATGGAGGAGGAGAGCGGCGGCAGGATGAGTGGCTGAGAAACACTGAGGCTGAAGAGAGACGGGAAGGGAAGAAGTGCGAGTGAGGGAGAGCGACCGCTGAAGCTCTGGCGGCGGGGACCTCATCGCACGGTTTCTGCCGGATCCCTCCAGATTACCAGGTCCTACAACGCCCCCCGTCTGCAGCGCGGCGCACTGCACCTGCTTCATGTGCCCTGTTTCAGATTATACACCATCTCTCTCACACCTCCCTCCCCTTCTCGGCTTATAGCATCCACATGGCCCGGCCGTGACCTTCTCCCACTTCCACCCGTCAACAGCCATGTGGTGAAGCTAAACATTACGTTGCTGTGCTGTCCTTCTGCCACAGAACAGTAATTAGAGTCGCTGTTTGTTTACTGTGTGTTCAGAAACCGGCCATTTTTTTCCCCCCAATCTGGTCGTGCAACCTTGTCATCTGTTCCCTTGACTTCTCTTCCTTTCTCGTTGACTTCTGCGCGTTGATTTTAGTACTCGCGAGCACAGTTTGACTTTACCGGCAGCTACAATTAAATAAAAATTGAAAATATGAGTGTGGAGACTTTTGACATAATTATTTTTTTCAGTTCAATAAATTGGTCAACAAACCATCAGAGTGAACACACTAATCTGACTAATTACACTAATCATTCGAAAACATTTTTAAAAACTAGCAAAAGGAGCTAAGTCGAATGTTTTAAAGTAGAATTATCAAGAAACGAAAACGGAAAGCTCACATTAAGCCCTGCTTTTAGTCTGCTATGTGGACTGTATGAGAAGACAGGTTTCTTCATATTTTGGATTCAACAGTCAGTTCTGATTGACGGATCTCACTGGTTATTTCTGTCAAATTCACACCTGTCGTTTCACTTTTTGAGTAAGTCTGAAACTTAACCTGGAAATTCAGGCACTTGTTTCTATTCATGCCGCTCTCTTCTTCCACTTAAGTACATCTCAAATGGAAATATTGCATTTCTAGTGTGTTTTACTTCACTACATTTATGTGACAGCTACCTTTTTACAGAAATCATTTGAAGAAGTTGTGTTTGTTACCGATGAATCTACCCAACAATTTATATGAGCACAAATGAAACGATACGTTGATTAATCAGTTCGTTGACTGACAGAAAACTATTCTGATAACGGTTGTGACGGCATTGCTGACTATTTTCAGAATTTTCACAAACCAACCAAACAATCAATAAATAATGGAGAAAATAATAAGCAGATAAATTCACAATAAAAAGAATCTTTAGCTGAGCTGAAGGTAAAACAGTTGAGTTGAACTTTAACCAAATACAACATTAAAATATTGCTTTTACATTCATGCATGATCAATAATAATGATCTAATGATATCATTTACTGTATTAAGAACATAGCGGTCTCAGGGGGCATTTTCTGTACTATGCACTAACACTTTTATTACGTTCAGAATTTTTTCATGGTAATGCCTTAATAGTTTTACGTTATGTTTTCAGTGCAGAACTTTACTTGTAATACTTAATATAGCGATAAATAAATAAATCATCAACATCATTGTGATACGTTGTGTCGACATAATAATGTTGGTAATTGCATCAACTTAACACTGTGTGTAATTTAATCGCAAACCTCTGAGTTCGTTGATTTATAACTAAATTTAAACAGAGGTAACTTAATACAATGGGTTTGATGACGTCATTTTTCTTCGCCTTCAGATCAGGATTTCAGGTCCCCTCCGATTTCAGAGCGCTAATTAAAAATACATTTAAGAGATTTCAGCAGTTTAAGAAAGAAAGCTAATGCCTCTAACTTAATCTAGTTTGTTGGTCGGACATCATTTTATTAGAAAGTTGTCATAGCTCAAAACAACTGATGTAATCTGCAAAAGCAAATAATGTGTATGAATCCTTCACTACTGTTGGACTGAAAGGAATCAGACTAAATCAGTTACTTATGGAGTGGAACGATCTTCCTCCTGCTCATAGGCAACAGCTTATGATTATTATATTAGTACCAATATTACAGTTTTCTGTGGATCACCTAATAAACTCATTGTGTATTCTGAAGGTGACCATCAGAGGAGCAGCAGATAAAGTAATAAGCAACACTCACAACAAACACCGGTGACTGCACCTCTCTGCAATATGGCCCAATATTTGGAAAAACAGATCTAAAAATAGATTGTGTGTGTGTGTGTGTGTGTGTGTGTGTGTGTGTGTGTGTGTGTGTGTGTGCATGCAACAGTGCACAGGGGTCCAATTCCAGCAACAGCTCTGCTGGTTTGGAGTCAGCGAGGTGTGCGAGGCCGAAGGAGGTCATTTAAACAGATGTGATGCGGACACGCTTGTCTCTCGAGGTGGGTCCTCATCAGCTCCTCCTGCTCTGACAGAGATGTTATCGTTGTTACGTGACACTGCCGACGGGGAAAGGTGAATGACGGAGGGAGAACAGAGACCAGAGGATGGAGGAGGAGGAAGGAAGGAAAAAGGCTGCAAATTGACAGCACCTGAGGAAAATCTACTCGCTGTCTCATGAGCCAATCAGCTAAACATGAGAACAGTCCTGAAGGTATGGATAATTTATGCACTCGCTCCCATTACTCCGTTACTGCGTCTACCTCAACCTTGAGGAAAGGTAGCAAATGGCACCATCCATGTAAGACATAAAACAGGCTTCATCACATGCTACAAGATGAAAGAGGCTCGTGCTTGCAGTTTAGGAAGCATTGCTGGCATGCTTAGAGTCAAAAGCAGGCATCATAACTGTTTCCTAAACAGATGGGTGAATGAAAATTGTTGTTGCTCTGAAGAAGAAGAGAATCCTCCATTTAAGCTCAGCAGGTGTCATGTAAATCCCCTGGGAGGCTGCATGGAGAGAGAGAACAGCCTGTGGAGAGTCAAAAAACAAGAGAGCAGCTGGTTCCTCCAGGGGATAGAGGTGCTCCAACAGCTAACTGCCTCGTACCAAGACGCGAGCGAGTCGCGCTCGCCAAGGAGATCCGACTTTCACGGCAAGATCTGAAGGTGGAGGTGAAGCTCACAGGAGCAGGACTGTGCTCTAAGAAGAGCTCTGAACACAGCGTCTACGTTCTATCACTTCATGTATTCGACGATTGAAATGATATTTGTAATAATTACTGTGTTTAGTCTGCATGTGAAGCTTTAAGGGAATATTTGTCAGCTCACCCTCATGGGAACCAGCTTTTAAAACTTTAAAGGCAACAACTGAGGGCTGCTAACAGGGATGGAAGCAGTACTGGGAAACTGTACTCAAGTATAAGTACTGTTACTTTATTGTAAATCTAGTAGATGCTATTACAGAAAATTTGTTATGCAGTGATAATAATGTCTTATAGTATAATTACCTAATTAAAAGCACTTTTAGTCGACACATTAGTGTCACTAAACTCCATATCTTGGTGGAATATTCCAGCATCACTGCATTTTGGGAGAGCCACAAGGAGCCCTTAAGTCCAAAGCCACAGTAAATCCTTTCCCTTACCGGTGCAAACAACTGATCTAACCTAAAAAAAAAACCTACACCACCACCACCCCAGCAGGTAGTCAAGACTTTATGTAGTAATATTAAGCTGCATAAATCACATAACCAGCCACTTGTACAGCCCTAACAGCAGAACAAACAGTTACGACTCTCACAGCGCAGAGATGCAGCTCATGAGCAAATATTTTAAAGCAAACGGAGCGCCACATTGCTAGGCAACACAGTACTTTTTGTATTCCCGTGGACGGCGAATGGCAACAATCAGCGAGGTTGTTGTGGTAGCCGTGTCTCTGATGGCATGCATTAAGACCTCCTGAATTTGCTGTGGAAACTCAGATTCTCTGCTCTACTAAAAATCGCAGCAACTCAAACTTATAACAAGAAAGTAGTCTTGCTTAAAATGTTAATTTCTCATTTACTCGTCTACAGCACAAAGTCGTCAGTGTCTCTGGTATAGATGTGGCTTAGGTTTAACTAAGCTAATCTTCAGGTTTACTTAAACATAAAGCATTAATGATTTGCTACCAATACTCTGAGAACCAACGTTTTCAAGGGTACAGCTTATTACCACTAATGCATTTGAAATTCACTGGCTACAGTCTTTCATGATGTATATATCAAAATGTGAGGAAGTGTAAAGCTCACTTGGCTTTTTGTTTTTGCTTTTGCAATATTTTCTGTTTCCTTGTACATATAATTCTGTTGGACCTCAGGAAGAATAGCTGTGGCTTTGCTGCAGCGAATGAGGATCTTAACAAACTAAACAGTCGATGAACTTAGCAGCACATGCTTTCCCAGTTCAAATGCAAGTTTCTGGATCCAACGTCGTATAACAAAGCTGTCGCGTTCTTCAACTTGAAGTGGAATTGATACCTTAAAACCAGACTCCTTGTATGTTGAGTACGTACTTGGCCATTAAAGCTGATTGTGATTGTGATGCTGATTAAAGGTGGGGAAAGCGTTTCTTCGTGTTCAAGTTCAGCTGAACATGCATGACTAGGATTCCGGTTCGTTCATGTCTGCATTTCACTCCTATCTGTCCATTTTTTTTCCCCTGACATTTCATTTTGACCACCTGGCATCGAATAAGTAACTGACTTGCTGTCTTGTCGTAGGAGATCACATCATGTCCCAGAGACGATTTTTGACATCGCAGAGGCAACATCAGTCATGTTGGAGTAAAATACCTCAAAACAGATATACATGTGTAAAAGTAAAATGACATTCCAACACCTATTTTGTTGCAGTAATGAGCACAGTTGTAATTAATTACCTCCATCCCTGCCTGGTAATTAACACCTCCTACGCGTGTTGGTAACTAAAGTCGTTGGGCGTGCAACTAGTGCAACACCAGACTTAACCACTTTAAGTCTGTCTTGTTCCACTTGTGAG